>NC_072462.1:7972214-8237214 GCF_027596085.1 Anoplopoma fimbria | reverse complement strand
CTGATCGACCACCACTATGGTTAAGGGTTCAAACAATGAAAATACTCAGTTCTGATTAGAAAAAGTTGACGGTGTTGTTGGTAGGAAACAGGGTGTGTAAATAGCTGGCTCCTGTGCCAAAGTGGAACATTATTTTTTTGTACTTTCACATCTTTACCCAGGTTGTAAGACAGCAGTGAACTATATTATTGTGTATTATTAAGCGATGATGGATATATCTTAAGGGGATTTTTCATGCACTGAACAATTTTGAGGTACTGGTCTATTTTGCTTCCATTTTACTTAACTTACAAAATACACATTACTTTGTCTATTTGCAAATATACTTTTCTGATTCATAAAACATTTTCTTCCTGAAAACACTGCAAAAATTGTTGACTGTATTTCTGATTTATGAAGTGAATCACACACAGAAATGTCTCAAATGTCCATTTTAATAACCTTCAGCTTTAATATCTCAACAAACTAATAATTTGAACCTGACTTTTTCCAATGTTCAGATATCTGTTATGGAAACCAATGCAAATCATAAAATATTAAATAATATAATGCTTGCATGCATGCATATTTAAACATTTCAGAAAACTGTCAACATCAGCAATTGGGGAAGTATCATGGTTGTATCTTTTAGTTCACAAAATATTCTATTCACCTAGAGTGTCTTTCCTTAAAAACTATTGGATTGCCATGCAACTATATACAAACATTCATGGTCCCCAGAGGATGAAGCCCACTCATTCTGGTGATTCCCTTACTTTCCATCCAGAACCATTATCAGGTCACCTATGACCTTTCAGACTGCAGGCTGACCTTTGACAGTTATAACATCATGGATGCAGTGTAATGACAGAGGGGATTATTGGTCTGCAGGAGGCTTAGAGGACCATTCAATTCACGAAGACACATTAAAGGCTTTGCAATCATAATCAATAATGTTAAATGACATGGATCATGGAGAGATAATTATTTCTGCTCCAGTAGTTGGGTATAGACACTGTACAGTCATATTAAATGTAGTATTAAGTGTTGAAGGTGATGTGATGAAAGTGGTGATCACTAATCATTTCAGTGATGAAAATGTGGATTTGGGAAAGAGGTTCACGTTAGCGGCACATGAATAAATGCTAACTGGTAAATAAAATAAAACTGTGTTTAGAAACATCCAAGTACAACATATTGCATCTTTGACTTTTTAATTTGTTCGTTGTGTTAAATTAATTTGAAATTACTTTCCTTTTACTTACCTAATTTGTTTTCCCCTACTTGACAGTTTAATTTTTCAGTAGTGATGATGGCAGTGTTTTGCTGTACATCCTGATTTGTTGCTTGAAATATGCTTTATCTTGAATGAACAAACTTGAAAACTGCATAAAAGGATAGATTTGTGGGTTCTTTTATTTTCTCAAAAATTCCTTCCAGATTATCAACTCTAAACTGTACTGCTATGTTGGGTCCTTTTTCCCCCTGTCTTCTAAATGTATCTTTTTTTCATCATCTTACAGATATGGAAGAGAGAACGAGTGCAGGGTCATGGGCGAGTGGAAGTCGTTCTTCCAAGGTAACTACCAACAACAATACTTACTAATGATAATATTTGCTTTAATTACTGTTAAATGCAATTGATTTGATAATTTTTAAACATTACTATTATTGTTATAACAATCATTAGAACTGCTACCACTACCATAATTAATATACTGGGTATGTTCTTAGGACATGTTACTGACATAGATTTATGAGGAGACAAGATTAGATTATTATGTGTGTTGCCGAAACGGATGCATTTACATATTTTCAACATCTGGTTAGAAAATTGAGCAGTCAGATTTCAATCCATTTCTAATATGTCTGTGTTGTTTTTACAAGTGGCTTTTTTCATGTGAGAAAAACCCATTCTTCCTACGACTGGAGGGTATGAGTTTGAGATGTGTAGTTACTTTAGAAGAGAAACATGCCAGCAAATTAGAAATGATTCTTCATTTTTTTTAAGATTATGTTTTGGACACTTTTTTTATTGAAAGTATATAGTATATTAGACGGCTAATAGGTAATGTGGAGCATGGGGGGTGACACGCAACAAGAGTCCCTAGTTGCGGCTCATTTGGTGTGAGTCTCATTGACCATCATGACTAGGGTTTGGTACGATTTACATTCAAAACAGTACCTGGATTTTGGTACCAGTGCCCAGCGGTACCAAGTGTGTCTCGAAAGAAAACAAATTGATTTCTAATGCAAAGTGATTTGCATTAGAAATACTGCAGCGAGCAGTTTTGAAAATCACACTTCCGACCTTTCCAGTGAAATGATTACTCTCAACTACTGCTGTTGGTAAAAGTATCTACATATTATCAGGAAATATCATTGTTGTCTATTTCTTTCCAGAGTTATGCAGATGGATCCCAGTACATGGCGTCACATGATAGCATCTCACCTCCGTACGCCATCTCCAGCCGCCTCACAGGTACGTGTGTGTGTGTGTTCAACTTTGCATTCACCGCTTTGCTGGGTTTTGATCTGAGAGTGCTTGTGTTTGTGTGTGTGACGGCTTGTTTTACCGGTCATGTGGGGACATATATCTGATTACACAGTCAGATTGTGGGGACTCGCCTTTTTTCGGGGGGGGGGGCAAAACGGGGACAATTGCGTTGCATCATTACATTTTAGGGTGATCTAGTTTAAGGTTAAGGTAAGAGTTTGCACTAGGCTGGTAGCAGTTATGGTTCGGGTTTGGGTCTCCAGGAAATCGAAATCAATGAAAAGCCCCAAAAGTCCTGAAAATACGACTATGTCTTTGTGTGTATGTGCAGAGAATTACTGAACCGCTATCATACACTGGAGGAGACAGGTCATCTGGCGTGCGATTTTCTCTCTCTCTCTCCTTCGGCCCGCTGTGTGGAAAACGCCAGGCAGTGTGTGCTCATTTACCCATGATGCTCTCTGCCTCTGGCTCTCTCCGATGTGGCGCCAGTTGTGAGCAAATGACCACTGACACAGATAATCTGCCCCTCTCTCTCTCTCTCTCTCTCTCTCTCTCTCTCTCTCTCTCTCTCTCTCTCTCACCCACACACACTCGGAGCTTAATTACCTTTGACTGGATGCATCAAATATGGAAGATGTCAGCTCTCAGCTATCTGACTCTTCCTGCTCTCTTTCTGTCTCCTGCTCCGTCTCTCATTTGTTGGTTTTCATTGGATGTTAAACCTTCCATTCTGAAACCACAAAGAGTTAACACGAGTTTGTTTAAGTTATTGTTTTGGAAAGTGCTGTATTTTTTGCAAACACCAGCAGTCTATACTGACTGATGCTTAAGGTTCTTTAATGTTATATGCACAACAATTACAGAGAAGCTGTAGTTTTCAATGGAAATCTTAGATCTCAGGCTCCCTCTAACAAAACTCATAAAATATGTTTAAAGAAACCAGGCAAGTTAAACAAAATGAAAAAGACACCATAACTTAAATAACATATATACAAAATGAAATAAAATTCTATAAATGTGTAAAAGTTTGCAGTAGACGAAGATTGCAAGAGAATAAACTCAATGTTAACAGGAATGAAGTAATGTATATGCTTAATGAGAAATGTAAATATGCATACAGAGGTGTGAACATATTAAATAATAGTTTATAAGGGTAAATATGACAATAGTGTGTGTGTGTTCAGCAGTGTTGTGTCTTCTGGGATGAAGCTCTCCCTGAGCCTGGTTGGTGCTGGAGCAAATGCTGCAGGACCGTCTGCCAGACGGCAGCAGGCAGAACAGTTTGTGTCTGGGGTGATTGGGGTCTCTGATAATCCTGTTGGCCTGTCTCCCTGCTCCGCGTGGTGTAGAGGCCCCTTCATCAACAGCAGCTCCGTCCAAGTGATTTACTCAGCAGTTTTCATCGCCCTCTGTGGAGCCTCGTGGTTGGGCGGTGCCACAGCCATACCAGCCAGTCAGGATGCTCTTAATGGTGCACCTGTAGAAGTAGGACCCCCGAAGAACCTGAAGCGACTCACTCTCTCAACCGCAGTCCTGTTGATGGTGATAGAAGATGGTGCCTCCTTCTCTCTGTCATTTCCTGTAGTACACAATCAAGCTCCTTAGTTTTTTCTTGTGCTGGGATGGAGGTTGTTGTCCTGGCAATAAGATGCCAGATCTCTGCCCTCCTCTCTGTAGGCTGTCCATTTGTGTAAGTAGTGGTTTGTCGTCAGCAAACTAAATGATGGTGTTGGAGCTCTTGGTGGTCATACAGACGTAACAATCTGCTATAAAGGCCTTTCTGGTTTCATGCTTTCAACCAGATTTGGGGAACTTGGATGAAGGGTTTTGTTCCCATCCATCACAAATTTTGGGTGGTAAGACCTTGTTCACAGTCTGTGTTTTGGTTCAGCCATAAGGCTTTGGATGAGGTTGAGGTTAGGGCTTCATGCAGAATAGTAAAAGTCCTTCCCTTAACGAAGTGGGAGAACTATATCTGGCATTTGTCTTTCCAAAAATGTCACCACAATGTTTGAAGCATTCAATGTTTAAAATATAATTTTATGCTATAGCATTCATTGGAACTAAATATTTTTTGCGTTGTAACTCCAAAACTTCAAGCTTCAGAGGAATTTTTTGCCAATACGTGTTAAGCTCAAATTTGTGTGTTTTCTTTGAAAGCATCTGGTTCCTATTTTAAATCTACTCGCACAAAACAAAAAACTTGAACTTAATTCTTGTCAGTTAGTTGTGAACGAACACTGCGGAAAAATAGACATATGAATAAAAGAAAAGAAAAGAAAAAGGATGCAAAACTTCGGAATTGTGCGCCTTCTCTAGGATGATCCATCGTGTGCGCAATGTGCTGTGACAGTGTTGTGATCACGGTATGTAGCTGCCAAGGCAGAGAGGGAAGAGGCGACGCAGAGTCGGAAATGGAAATATTGTATTCTTCATCTGGCACGCGGGAGCCGCAATTTACTTTGATAATGATAACACTAAGAGACAGAGACAGCCAGGGATATGGAAGACACACACACACACACACACACACACACACACACACACACACACACACACACACACACACACACACACACACACACACACACACACACACACACACACACATACATTTTCTTCACTTTCTACCCGTGACTGTTCTGATCTGGGTAAATCCAATTGTCTTCCTTGTCTGTTGGCTTTTCTCTCTCTTTTTGCATGTCCTGATGGAAAATGTAGCGTTTCAGTAGCAATACTAAAACCACAGAGCCCTCATTGATATCTGTGATTGTGTGTTCTTAGTGCCAGAGAGCGACTCTGTTGTTCTTCTTTCCACAAATGTTGGCCACACAAATGCTTTTTACTTAATTTAGGGACTTGACTTTTTCCAGTGTTGACAGTCTCAAGCTGTTGTGCTAAAGAACATTATGGGGAAAAAAATATGTTATCCTCTCTAACCATACAAAATCTATTCGGACTAGTTGGTTGAGTTTATTGGTAGATGTTGCCAGGGAAGTACTAGATGGTTGCTAAGGCATTTTAGGTAATTTGTAAGATGTTTCCAGGAGATAACTATGTGGTCAACAAGAGGTTGAAAAAGTTTTTTTTAATTTAGTCGCAGTATTCGCTAGAGCATTATTGTTCATTGAGGTTTTGCTAGGTGGTTGCCAAATGGTTGGTTGGGCATTGCTTTACAACGCAATGGTATTATTGACTAACCCTTGCTGAGGTGTATCTAGGTGATTGCTTTGTAGTTGCTAAGTGGTTGATGATGATTGTCCTTGTATGGTGAGGGTGTGCTAGGGCTTTCAAGCTCTTTTTATACCCATTCTTGTGAACACGATATCTTGGTAACCCGTGGAGGGAATTTCTTCAAATTTGGCATTAAACGTCAACTTGGACTCAAAGATGAACTGATTAGAATGTGGTGGTTAAAGGCAACTGTGACCTCACATCTGTCCCATTCTCAAGAACATTTATCTAATGGAACTCCTGTAGGGAACAAAATTTCAGCGTTTACAATTGCTGCTTTTGGTTTTTAATGAAGACCTACCCGGCTTTACAGGAACAGAGTTGTTTCCCAATGTCATTGTCTTCTATGTCAGTCGCCAGGTGTTGCAGTGGTTCACTTTTACGTTGTGATCTGTAGCTTTAGCTTCTATCTTCTATCCTTCAAACGCATATTCTTGACCCTTCTGTCTGCCTCTCTCTGAAACCGCTTTTTTTGTTTTTCAATAATATTTTTGCAGAGAGTGCAGTTGGTAACAGTAAGGGCTCCATGGTAGCTACAATAGCATGACCGAGTAGCAGTAGGTGTGGGTTAGAAAAGGGTCAACTGAAACAAAGATATTTATTTATTTTTAATTAATAACACACCTATTAATCATAAAAGATACATTGATATTATTATGTTATATTATATTATATTTATTATTATTATTATTATTATTATTATGTTATATTATAGGAGGGTTAAGAGCTATGATTTGGGTTTGACATTTGCAAATCATCCTGAAACTTTTGGGTCATAAACCATCTTCTACATCTTTTTTTTTTACATTTAGCACAAGGTTGATAGCGTCACAACAGGCCAATGTCTCTAGCTGATAAGCTAATGTCAATGTATCAGCATCATATTGCAATAGTCCTAGAGCTGCTACGTCATCAGACAATTTGATAAAGTAATTACTAGGATGCCTTTTAGAGTGGAAATGTTTGTCATGAGCACATTAGTGTTTCTTTGCAAAGTTTTGGTAGCTTGTCATCAAAGTAGTCACTTTACAGACAATGTGAGCTCAAACTGACGGACATGTCACTTGAGGAATGAATTATTCTCAGGTTTGAGGCTTAGTAATCGTGATTCTCACCTGAAATGAACTCAAACTAAAATGAAGAAAGAAACACCGCAGAGTTTAATGAACCAAACCTGAACATGTTGAGTGTGAACGCAGCCCGTCTCTCTCTCTCTCTCTCTCTCTCTCTCTCTCTCTCTCTCTCTCTCTCTCTCTCTACGCCTCTCGCTCCTCTCTAACCTTGTCTGTCTTTCTTAACCCCCCACCATCAGATTAGAGTGATGTTATGCTCTAGATAATCAGCGAAGGGATTAGTGTCATCTCAGCGACCCCACTAGATTAATCTGCCGACACACACACACACACACACACACACACACACACACACACACACACACACACACACACACACACACACACACACACACACACACACACACACAGAAAAGCAATCAGAAGATGTGTGTGTGTTTTATGTATAAATGTGTATAAATGTGAACCTGCACTTATATATATATATGTTTATATAAGTGCACATACATGTGGGTTTTTTGTGTGTGACTTCTGTGTGTGTTTTAATGATTTTTGGGTCCGTGAGTGAATTTGTGACGCCAACTTCTGTGTGTGGTTTTGCTGTGGTGTGTGTGTGTGTGTTTGGCAGGTTACTGTGTTAGTATCTGAGGGAATGATGTCAGTTTTTCATGAATGTGGTTTTGTGTGGTTAAATGTACAGGAGTGTGTGTTCATTTGTGCGTGTGTTCTTTGTGTAAATGAGTGTATTTACACTGTTCTTGTTCGTGTATCGCTGTGTGGGTTTATGTTCATTTAGTCAATTGTTGTGTGTGTTGAGTGTACAATACTGGCTTCCATGTTCATATGTATGTTGTGTGTGTGTGTGTGTGTGTGTGTGTGTGTGTGTGTGTGTGTGTGTGTGTGTGTGTGTGTGTGTGTGTGTGTGTGTGTTGTTTCAATGACTGTCTGCTACGTGTCTTTCTGATGTCTTGATGTGTGTTTTCCTCGAATTTGTCTGTCTTTGTATCAGCATGTGTGATGCTGGCTAATGTATGTATGTGGATGTATGTCTATCTGTGTGTGTGTGTGTGTGCTCATGCTTGTGAGAATGTGCATGAGTGTATTTGTGCTCTTTAAATTGTGTGTGTTACAGTTTGTGCGTACATGTTGAGGTGTTGTGTGATTCTGGCTTTCATGTGGTTACACAGTATGTGTGAGTGTTTATATCTACCTGTGTGTAGTTGCCTTGCAGAGCAGGTGCACCACCATAACCCCCCTTCATAACTGTCACCTACATAGTAAATGAGAGGCTCAGTGGTTTCAGCCGGTAAGCACATTCTGTTCTGTTATAAATAAACGATCTGATGTGGCTTCAGTCTGATCTTGATGCGCAGCGGCTTCGTGCTACCAGCTTCTGGTGCTTTCATTCTGGCATTTCAAAAACTTGATTCTTACAAGAAGACGTGACAGAACACAGAGTGATGTTACCACAGAAGTTGCTCTGCAGCACACTCTTCACATTTTTTTTTTTTTGTACGGACACAGTTCTTGACTGGTTGTCAGCAAGCAGTTTGTATTACTCGCCAGATCAGAAGATTGATTTATTTTCTCTGTGCATACTGTTTGCATTTAGCCTTGCCTAGCGCAACGACTGGTAAGAGGGTGGAAGTGTAAGCTTAGCTCCATCAAAGCTAAAACCCAACAGCCATGCTTGCGCCTACAGTGAGACTGAAGAGGATTTTTGGCATAGTGATTCTTTGAGGTCAATGTGAACTTCAGCCAGCTAATATACAAGTTAATGATTTAGCATACCAAAAATGATCTTGTTGCAATAGGGGCAGAAATTTCTGCTGCGAAACTAAAGGACATTAGTTTTGCAGATATTTGGTCACAAACTGAAATCTTGGACAGATTGAAATTTTGCCCCGATGATGGCGCTAAATTATATTAACGGATCACCAAAGTTAATAGAAAATGATCCTCTGGGGACCAATTTCACGGCAATCCATGCAATATTTGTCGACACCACAATTGTCAACCTCATGGTGGCGCTTATTGAAAAGATGGCCAACATCAGTTTCATTAATCCTCTGAGGACAAAGACCGAACTATTTTGCAATTCATCCAATAGTGGCTAAGGTGTTCTGTTTGGACCAAAATTAGTGGACCGATCAGGAATGCCATTCTTACACCTAAAACTTCAAAGTTGTCTGGGTTTACATGTTGAGGGCCAATCTTGGTAGTCAGATAAGTTTTGTGACAGTAGAGGTAAAAGAGAGATCAAACCAGACTACGAAGACAGGACTGTTTTCGAAGCTGTATGAATCCAGCAGTTGTTTGGGCCTATGATAACTTACAAAAAAAAAAATGTTCTAAGCTCTACGCATTTCCAAGCGCCTGCTATGAAAAACCTGTTTAGGCACCAAAACAACTTGATTAGGTTTAAGAACTGTGGTTTGAGTTAAGATAATGATGTTTGTTCCCTAACTCGTGTCATTGGTTGGCACTGGTTAGTTAAGTACGTAATCCATCAAATATCTAACGAAAGTAAGGTAAATTAAGCGAACATTGACTTTTGGTTTCATACAGGAAACAAAGAGTGGTCTCCAGGGTGACAGTCCTGTGTTTGTCTGACTTGTCCATCTATCCCAAACTTTTCCTCTAGCAGACTATGTCACTCTTTATTTTTACGTCACCTTCCTTTCTTAGAAGCAGCCCTGCAGGTGCTGGCTCATGATTATGTGCATATACAAATGATGCATTACTCTTCGTAGCTATAAGTACATACAGTGAATGAGAACAGCCTGAAATTATCCAACTAACGGCTGTTAAAAACCACACAGTCATTTTTGTCTGTGTTTCTACATGTGTTCAATGTGTGCGTCAGACAGCTTTGGAGCTGTTGCCTTTGATGAACAGTAAGCTTTGACATCACAGTTTACAGTTACACTAAAATAACATTGCATTTCATAAAATAAATTTGACCTTGAAGACAATTGTCAAATAAAACAAATGGATAAAATTGCATCCATGAATATCAAACACTGAATCATTCAGTCTGCAGTTCATATGAAAAATGATCACAAAAACCTAAAAGGTCATTGTTATTAACTGTGATAATACAGTGTTTTATATTATATTAACAGCATTAAACAGAACTTTACAGTATATAAAGAACTGGTATGAGCATGATGATCTTAGCTCCCTCCTCCTTCTCCTTGTTGTTTTTGTAGAAATGTAGTGAGTCAGCCGTCTGTCTCACCTCTGTGTGCCCTTATTAATGAGTGTTGAGCCACGAGGCTGGACCCCCTCTGAGGAGGTCACATCTGGACACTTTATATAGAAATACATCTCTCTCTCTCTCTCTCTCTCCATCTTTTCTTCTGTCTGTCTTTTGTTCATGCTTTGTTTCCTCTTTTTTTCTCTTCAGATCAGATTTACTTTATCCTTTGCTCATCTTTATTTCTCTTTTCTTCTAAGTTCTTACTCTCCATCAACACTTCCCCATGTAATTTTATCCTTTTCCTGTCATCTATCTCTTAATTTTTTTCCTTCCCTCCGTCTCTTTATCATCCTCTACTTTTCTCACCCCTTCTCCCCTCCACGGAGACCAGGCCCTCCTGTCTCCCTCTCTACCCCAGCAGCCCCTCACCTCAGCTGGGTGTAATGCCAAGGTCGTCCCCCTGTCTCTCCCTGCTGGGTCTGGGTCTTTGTGCTCGGAATGTTTAAACATAAAGGAGAGGAGAGGAGACTAGATTGAAATTAGGGAGTAGAGGAAAGAGGAGATTAGGAGAGGAAATGCGCTGACACAAATTATAAGCTTCTAAAAATGACAAAAATGACAATTAATTTATTGTTAAGTTTATAAAATGTCCTTATATTAAAAAAACATCACACATAGTTTTGTTTGCTTTCTCAGATGGAAGTGTCCGTCGCATATGATGTGTTAAAGACCCTCTGGAAGATAGAAATCTGACGATTATGATAGTTTTCATAGCGGGGAGCTGTGATAAACGTTGTAGTTTTGCCGATTGTTTAAAGAAAACTTGCTTTCCATCATCCCGTCGAGGATTCAATCAGTAATCAACTGTTCATAATGATTTTCTATTTTTGGATGTGTATTTGAATCACTTGAACATATATAGTGGTGACATATAGTAACACCTGTTATTACAAGTTCAGTAAGGTCAGAGATCAACAGCTGAGCCAACTCCATTAACTGAATGAAGACCCCAAGACAGAACTGAAAGCTCCGAAAAGCTATTAAGGACCCTTAAATTAAGAATACGTTAAACAGTGTTCCCAAAGGTCAATAGTGAACTTCCATGCTCAGTCTCTCAAAATTGGATGAATGTTAATGAATCAGCAACATACATTTTGATACATATATAATAATAATAATTAAAAGAAAACTCCTAACAAGATTTAATTTCAAGGTGATTTTACAACAATAAATACAACAGATTAAGCCAGGTCCATGGGCACAATTAAATAATCAAATAAGATAATCAAATAGATGAATTACTTTATTTTAAAATCCTTCATATCCTGCTCCGCCCTCAGTGATTCTGTTTCTATTGTCCCCACTGATTGAAACTGAACAGCCCCCGTCTCATTCTCAGAGTATTTTGAATGGATGTCATGCATTGATTAGTGCGGCATTGACTTCAGTGCATTAACACGGACGCACAATGTAAGCCTCTGCAGAGCATTTAGTATATTATTGTTTTGAAGGGGCTGTGTATCACCCGTAAATTGTCTGTGTAATTAGATCTGACATCGTAATAATAGGTCTCGTCAAGGCGAGAGGGGCCGAGGGTGGAGATGTTAAACGTATACTCTGAAAGCTGCGGTTCATCGTGGAGCAATTCGGGGTTCCTGAGCGGGGAGGAGTGGAGATGTTTTGGAGTACTTTGTGGCGGGTGCTTTTAGGTTTCTTGAGGAACTGTCAGAGCTAATTACCACTTTATGAAAAGGCTAAATTGTGAAGCTAAGGAACAGCTATACCGTAGGTATCTAATTTCAATGGCAGGTGGTGTTCGTGGGAATGAGATTTTGGTATTTCTATTCTTTCCATCAAGAAAAACTTTATATCTATGCAGTTAGGGGTTCACTTGTGCTGCAGTACTGAATGCACTGTTGTCAAGCTTGTTGAGTAAGAAGGCTACCGTTGTTGAGTTGTTACATAACGTTGTTGCGCTTGCAACGTAACGTTACGCATGGAAAATTACGCTAGGGGCAGTTGTTACTTATTTACGCTTTGCTGTTACGCTTTTTGAATTATAACATATTTCAGTTACGCTTTTCATGTAACTTTACGCATGGAAAGTCGTTATTTATTTATGCTAGCTACTATGTTACAATACGTTATTATTTTAATACAAACAGTGTTTTTTTTTTCTAAATTTAACAAAGTAATTTGTTATAAAACTTGTGTTTGGTTCAGAAATGTCCGCATTCAACCTATTGGCGGTTTGCAGATTAAAGTACAATGACAACTTTTTTTCTGAAAACTTGGTGGCTTCAAGGTGGTCTGTGTTTACCTCTGTCACAAATCGTTTCCTTAAAATGCCTCCATATCAAGGATTCCTCATGAAGCGTAAAACAAGACTAACAGTCTACAGCCATGCCTGATAGGGTGTATCAAATTTCATAGCAATCCATCAAATATAGAAATATTTCAGTCTGGACTAAAGTGGTTGACCTACTGACAGACTGACATTGCCATCTCTAGAGTCTCTGTCTATCTATGTGTCCGTCCGTCCGTCCGTCCGTCCGTCCGTCCGTCCGTCCGTCCGTCTGTCTGTCTGTCTGTCTGTCAGTCAGTATTTCTATCTGTCTGTCTGTCTGTCTGTCTGTCTGTCTGTCTGTCTGTCTGTCTCTCTCTCTCTGCCTGTCTTCCTTCTCCATCTTCTGTCATCCATCCAGATGAGGCCTCTGGAGACCAAGCCCGGGTCATTCGTGTTACACAGTGTGTGTTTGTGTGTGTGTGTGTGTGTGTGTCCTTTATCTTTCTATCACTGCATGTCTCTGCCGCTATGTGTGTGTGTGTACAACTTGTGTGTGTGTCTGTCTGTGTGTTTGTGTGTGTGTGTGTGTGTGTGAGAGAGAGAGAGTGTGACAGACGGTGAAATGGTGCGTAGTAGCACCTGGGCCCTTCAGTGTTGATTGATCGGCTTGGTCATGTGGAAGAGTCCCATCTGGCCAGCCACGCTACGGTGTGTGTGTGTGTGTGTGTTTGTGTGAGTTGGTGTGGAGGGGAGAGAGTGCTTGTTTGTGTGTGAGAGAGAGATAGAGATGTGCAGCATGAAACAGTATGTTTATTGTGAGAGTGAGAGAGGGAGGGAGAGAGAGCTTCTCAGTTAGAACTGTGGCTCCCAAAGGCCAAAGATGAACTGTATTTTATCATTTGAGAGAGAGAGAGAGAGAGAGAGAGAGAGAGAGAGAGAGAGAGAGAGAGAGAGAGAGAGAGAGAGAGAGAGAGAGAGAGACAAACAAGGGCTACATTTACATCGCAAGCTTTAAAGGCTTCTGTTTTTTTTTAAACCTAGAACCTTGTTTTCATAAATAGTGTGTTTGTTTAGGACAGTTTTTTATGGTTTGGGGCTTTGGGGCAATACTATTTTAGACAATAGTGTGGCAACAGTTAGGGAAATCTTTCCATGTTTCACCAAGACCCACAGGCACCAAGTAAGTTCCATAAATAATTTTTTACTAGTTTGGTGTGGAGGAACTTAAATGGACTACACAGAGTCCTGACATCAATCCCATCCAACACCTTTAGGGGGAACTAGATTGCAGACTTAGAGCCGGTCATTATTGCCCAACATCAGGGAACATCTTAAATAGTCTCATGGCTGGAAGAGCCAGGTTCCCCATTGTTATTACAACCAAATAATTCAAAATGTACTGCACAAAGGCCTCCATCGTTCTGGAAAAGACTGTCTTTATAGGCAAATAAAATAAACTTTTTATTTTTATTTATTTCAACCTTTCCTACTTCCTTCAGTGTTGACACAATGTTGGTTTGCTGCAGCCATCACAGGTGTTCACTACATAGATATGTCTGAAGCAGTGGCTGATAAAACTGCTAGAAGGAGTGTGAGCTAAATGGAGTCCTTACTGTAATGCAAAAGTGCTGACTTCCAGGTTAATGGGTTAAAAGAAATGGGTTGCACTCAATAAGGGTTCATCATCAGTATGTCACACTGATAAAGGCACCATGGCTGTTGTTTGCTAACAGATTTGCCAATTTATGTGATGATATGTCAGCTGTGTTTTTAACTAGTTGAAAATGTATTGCAGGTTGAAGGCCTTTACACTCCAAAGGAGTGATGAGTCAACAACGCAGAAATGAGAAATACTCCCCTGCAAATATTGGTCAGGTACTTTTATTGGGAAAGGTAAGAACAGACGGAGAGGGTTTGCGCTGCCTTTGTTGAGGTTGAAAGGAGTAATAAAGTTTTCGGTCTTGGTTGGGACTACGGAACATCTATGTTGTTGTTTCGTAAATGTACGAAACAACACAGACCTTGTTCAGGAAAAAATATGTTGCTCTTTTGCCACTTAATATTTGTGTTCTGTGTGGAAGTATTCACAACAAAAACAGTTCGTAGAAGATATTTAGAAGAAAAAAAAAAACGGCCTATGTGTTTAAAGGCCTTGAGACACGCATTTAATTTGTATGGCGATGTGAACTCCTCCACTGAAGAGCTCCGTCAGCATACCCTTCATCTTTCTCCAGCAGCACCAACATCATCACGAATGCCACACCTCTACTGGAGAGCTTTGCAAAAGTCGCATGAATTCAGATGTGACTGTTGACTGGTGATGCATTGCCACAAATCCGATGTGTATCAGATTTAGACCCGGGCCGTAAAATAGCGTGAATCAGATGTTATTTCACACTGAGTCTCTTCTTTAAAAAAATAAAAATAGACATGACGGATAGAAGTCTCAGTTTTAAACAGTTTGGAAAAGAGATAAATAAATAAATAACAACTAAAAGACAAAATGAGAAAAACAGATGCAGAGGGAAACTAAGAGAGAGAGAGAGACAGACAGAGAGAAAGACCGTGTGTTTTCTGAAACGAAGCCAACTGATAATTAATGCCTCTGACATCATGGTGCTCTAATTAAGCCTGGCATTCATTAAGCCAAGTAAGGGGGGGTGTTCGTTAGTGGCTTTTTTTTTGGAAGAGGGGGATTTGTTAAGTCTTCATTGTTACTCTTCTTAGACAATAGAGAAAGAGAGATGGAAGGAACAACAAAAAGAGACAGGTGAGGAGAGACGTGGGGCAGTATGGAAGGATCTGGTGATGTAACATCTTATGGCAGCCATGTTGGAGGTCTTCAGCTTGTGTGCAACAGTAGCTGCAGTTAACTGATTGTCTGTCCAAGTCTCAAAGTTGCCCACCTCAACTGAACCGATTTATGACTGGAAAGGGATCATTTTATCAGTGATTCATAGGTTGTTTTTTTCCTTCTTCAAGTTTCAGTAGATACTCAAAAGATAATCAGATTTGTGTTACTACAAACATATCTTAGTGGCTCAATTTAATGTTGTTGAAAAGGAAGCTAGCTGGCTTGCTAATGTTTTGGACAGGTTTAGCTTGCGTGTGTTTGGCTGTTTTTCTAGTTTCAACACAGACTTTTAGAGTAGATGCCTGTAAGCACTTAAAGCGGGCTAAGCTAGCCAGAACTACGCAATAAGCGAGAAATCTGCGGGAACAGAAGCTATGACTTAATGCCAATGTTAATTGTTTCAGCTAATAAAACCAGGACTATAAGACCTAATTATGATTAAAAGTGTTACGACTGAAGGACCTACAACCAAACACAGGTGCTCGGAAAGAAATTGGGTCTAAAAGGGGTAGATTTGAAAGAGCTGTTAATAAAAGAGTAGAGTTAGCTGTAGTAATGACTAGCGCTAAACTAAAATGGGGAAAATATGAAACGGCAAAGGCTAAGCAGTTAAAGGACAGGGACTAACTAACTCTAACTATCTAAGAAAACTATCAAGCAATACAGTTAGTTTATAAAGCATGTAATCAAGTTGCCGCTAAGTAACTCAGATGACATAGTATAAAAAACCAACAAAGACAACTTTGGGAGGAGGTCTGGTGGGATGGATGGGTAAAACAAACACAGGACTTTCCCCCAGGAGACAGAAACGAGAGAGACGAAACCAAAAGTAAAGGCTAGTGCCACTTATGTAAGTTACGTAACAAATGTAGTTTATTTTTTGTAACAAACACATTCATTTGAACCCACGGCACAATCTTTATCTCAACCAAACAACTTAATGTTGCTGCCTAAACAATCATGTTCAAATGAAAAATGAGAAATAACTTTCTTAAGAAACCATGCTTTTCAACTGTTGTTTGATGTGTATATATGTACATGTATATGTACGGTGACTGGAATCAATGTAGACTGTGTGATATTGGCCCTTCAGAAGACATAAGTTGACAGTGGCAAGAAAAACTTGGTCTTACATTGCATCGTGTGACACGTCCCCAGACTAGGACAGGCTAATTTAAAACTGGGAAAAACAAAGTGAGGAAGTAATTGAGAAAACAAAATCACACAGGGTTGAAAAAGACAAGAGACAAGTCAAGGCAAATAATTAAAAACTTAGGAGGAGAGACCTTAGCAAACAGATTTAAAATAAGGAGGAATTGAGGAACATAATGAGCATTTCAGAAAGGATGTGTGGAGTTATATCGCTGGGAAATAATAGGAAAGAAAAAGGGTCAGTAAACAACGTTGACAGAGTTGAAAAGAGGGAAAGCGAACGAGTTGTAGAAGGAAAAGTAAAGTTTGGTATCCCTGTCCATTTTTTTGATCGGAGGATTTTCTGATAGCTAATTAGACATGGAGGGCCAGCCATCGACAGCTGCATTCATCATCATAAAACGTAATAATTAATGACATTCCAACAAAGAGAAATATGCAAATGAGCCCCGCTCATTAGCATTTTCATATTCAGCTCCCATAATGCTTTTGCTGACAAGGTTGTAATTAATGAAAATTCATGTCTCTTAGCCGGGGTCTAGATTGGATCGCATTCATTCGCAATCCCCCAAACGAGGAGTAAAAAAATAAATAAAAAAACAACGGGGATCACTGCCAAGTTTTTAGGGAGACGAGAGGGAGGGTTGAGAGACATGGAGAGAGAGAGAGACAAGAAGAGTTACAGAGAGAGAGAGAGAGAGAGAGAGAGAGGGAGAGAGAGAAAATTAGATGGAGGAAGGCAGATGGCGAGAGATGAAAGGAAGACAGGCAGAAAGAGAGAGAGAGAAATAAACCAAGAGGAGTAGAGAAAGAGAGAGACGGTGAACAAAAATGGAGAGCAGTATTGATGCAGATAGTTCTAGAACAATGTTGCACAGTGAGACGAAAAGGGAGACAGGTAGAGAAAGAGAGGATACGGTTGAAATTATGAATGGAGAGAGGGATGGAAAAGGAGAGCATCAGAGTGGGCAGAGTGATACCGAAAGTATTTTTACTAGCATCAATCCTTCCTTTCCACCTCCTGCTAAATAATTGCTTTTTAAGTTTGGCTGAAAAATAATATTTCCAACTTTTCTGCTTGTTTGTTTTCCAATTGTCTATATATCAGCTATGTTACGTAATTTGTTCAGTTATTGAAATAGGTTTGGCGTTATCATGCTTTTTTTCCCCCTCCAGCGTTTTTTTACGAAGTGAGCTAGCTGGCTAGTTCACGAACTTCGTAAAAAAGTAAATTACGATGAGCGTAAATGCAAATTGTGCAACTGTACCAGCTGTTGTAAGTCCGGGTACGGAACGTAACTGCTTAGCAACAGCTATACAAATAGATATCAACAGCAAGCCAATCAATTAAAAACTAGACAAAGAAAAAAAATATATATACAGATGTTAAAATGTCTTTAATGTCCACGGCCATCATTTTAGTAAATCTATTTGCCTTGAACGTGTGTGTGTGTGTGTGCGTGCGTGTGTGCGTGTGTGTGTGTGTGTGTGTGTGTGTGTGTGTGTGTGTGTGTGTGTGTGTGTGTGTGTGTGTGTGTGTGTGTGTGTGTTTCTTGCAGATCATACTGACAGATAGTAGTATCTGTGGTTTGGTACCTGAACACAGCTCATAGTGATGTTTTGCACTTCACTCTGCAGCAGCTTGTAATTGTCCCCAGCTACTGTAATAACAATATTCAACTACGTGATGTCAGTTTAATCTGTAGCGCTGCTTCTGATGTCCTGGAGGTTTCATGGTAAACATGTAATTGTTGTGTCCATCACTCTGGAGAACTTCCATAAGTGTTCAAGTTTGATTGTTGATCAAGTGTAAATGTATTTAGTCCTTGATAAGAATTGCATTTACTTTATATTAAAGTAATCCTATCATGCTCATTTTCATGTCCATACATGTATTTTGGGTTCCACTAGAACATGTTTACATGGTTATATAAAAAAACAAAACTTTAATTTTCTCATAATGGCAGTCTGAATATACCTGCAATCAATCTCTGTCTGAAACGCTCTGTTTTAGCGCCTGTCTCTTTAAGCCGTGCCCGAAAAGCCTGTTCGCTCTCAATGGTCAGTGTTTCACGTTCTTCCCAGCATCCGGGGACTCACCTTGTGCGTCAACTCAAGTTGTGACATCACAACCTTACAGGATTCCTGACGCCTCTGTTAAAGGCACAGTTTCTGAATACAGGCCTTGTGCATTTCTGCGTGGATTGAGAGTTGTGATACTTTCATAGCATTTTCATCAAATCTAGACCTGCTTTATAATCAAAACAGACATGAACATCTTACTGTTTACAATATGGGACCTTTAAGGCAATTATTTATTTAAAATAGGTGAAGATTTTGTTGAGGTTTTCAGTCAAGACTTTGTCATGTGTTCTATAACAAGAATATTATGTGGGCTAGTATGTACTTGAGTTTTAATGTAGGATACTTTTTACTCGTACTCAACCACATATTTAGCTTATTTGCTTTTTCTCGTAATGTAATTTACATACTATTAATGGAGTGTGTATTATAATGTTAAAAATTCCAGTGGTGGAATGTAGCACATTTACGATTTTATTATTATTATATATACAGTAAAATTATTGTACAAACTACTGACAGTGGTGCCATTTAATAGTGTCCACTGTACGGAAGTGTAATGCATTCACGAAAGACAACACTATTCGGCTGTTTTATTTAAGCAAAATTATTTCACAACTATGAGAAAAGTTTGTATCTGTTTTTCTTAATCAACAAGAATATTATTTCTTCTGAGAAAAATTTCCATGTGAAAATAATGCTCTGTTTTTACTGAAATAAAGAGATTATTATCTGAGAATTCTGAGAACGGTTTTCATGCTTTCATTTCTTTGGAAGACAAGGTATAAGGTATTTGGTTAATTCAGAGAAACAGAGCTGATCTTTTTCCCCCTTAAATGTTCTCATAATTACAGAGATAATAATCTCCTTAGATCAGAGAAACAGAGCAGATGTTTTATTTTTCCATGAAAACTTTTCTCATAATCTGAGATAATAATCTCTTTAATTTATTTAATTTTTTCTCAAGTGATTGCACTTGACTTTATTATAGTCTTATATGCTTCTGTACCATTGCAAAAAAATATTTTGCCCCAAAATTAGAGATTTGGACGCACTTTTTATGAAGGGGCATGTTTGAAAAAAATTAAGGAAACATTAACAGAAAGAGAGAAAGAGAGGGAGAGTGCACATTAATCCATAGGAATAATTAAACTGCAGATTAGATGGTTTTGTTCAGGTTAAATCAGGATAATCTCTGCAAAGTGCTGCCTGAGTGTCAGCTTCGACCTCCTGTTAATGTATTTTCAAAGTTGGGTAAATAGTCCAAAATACATTAAATACACTGCCAAATCAGATGCTCTGCATAGTTATAACTACTGAGGTTTTAATGATGTTTTGATAACAACGCTTCTCTCACAGTTCAAATTGTTGATATGGATTCATGATTGGGTGAGCTGGTGCTTACTGTAAAACACTTACAGACTTTATCTGGTAAATGTCTGATCTAAAGCTAAATGTTCTCTACAAATGTGTAATTGGTCCTTTAGAGACTGCACATGTCATTTTTTTTAAGCAGGTGTTCTTGAGCTGACAAATCATGTTGAATCCGAACATTTTTACATAGTTTTTGTTGAAAATACATGCCGAGTGTTGAACGTGAAGCCACACAAAGCAGGTGGAGGAGTCGACTCTGCAACGATGCTGGAATACTGATATGTCCTCTGTGTGTGTGTTTGTGTGTGTGTGTGAGAGAGAGAGAGAGAGAGAGAGAGAGAGAGAGAGAGAGAGAGAGACTGACTATGTGTGTGTGTGTGTGCGTGCGTGCGTGCGTGCGTGTGAAGTGTGAAGTGTTGGCACGAGATAGCAGTTGCCCCCTGGGCTTTGCCAACGTGGCACTGCCCCCTCTGCAGCAGCATGGCACAGTCTCTGTCTTTGTTGTGGAACTGGCTCTGTGTGTGTGTGTGTGTGTGCGTGCGTGCGTGCGTGAGTGTGTGTGCGCCCTGGAAAGAGAGGTATCCAAAAAGAACCAACAGAGGAATAAAAAAAAGTGAAAATGTTGAAACAAACCAGTCGTTTGTTCAGATGAACTCAACATTTGGATGTTGAAAAGTGAAAACAGGATGCGTCCTGTTTTGTGTGTTGTGTGTGTGTGTGTGTGTGTGTGTGTGTGTGTGTGTGTGTGTGTGTGTGTGTTTTGGCAGATCTTGGATGTAGTTTATTTTTTTAAATAAATGTTTTCACTAATGGTTTGGGTCACTTGTGTGGGGCGTTGAATTTTCAGTCCCTCAGACATTGAATATTAAGAGCTGGGTGGGGCTTAAAGTCTACCAGCGTGGCATTAATCTCTCTCTCTCTTTATCTCCTCCTTTTTTCCCTTCATCTTTATATCATTCCTTTTCTTCCATCTTCCTCTCTCCCTCCGTTCGGTTCTTTCTACTTCCTTCTCTCCTTTATTTACTCTGACCTTGCCCTCCCCTCGCTTCATCCATCCTTTAATCCTTCACTCCTTTTCTCCATGCTACTTCTTTGTCTCCACCCGTCCCTTTATTTCTTTCCCCTGTCCTCTTTTTTTCTCTGTTTCAGTCTTTCCTATTGCTTTGCCTGTTCTCCTTCCTCCTTTTCCTCCTTCCTTCTTGTCCTTTTTCCTTCTTTTTGTAAGCAAGTCCTTCCTCTTTCACAACCTGCTACCTTTCCCCTCTGTCAGCCTTTTCTTTTCTTTTAATAGTTGTGCTTGTGAAAGACGTGTAAAAGAAAAGTAAGCTGCTATATATATATATATATATATATATATATATCATAACTGTATGGCCTTTGACCTAAAACTTTGAAATTAGTGTTTAGAGGATCTATCAATGAAAACAATAATAATACTGCATTTAAGTATAAAGGCGTTTCCGTGAATTGAAAAGGTTTTTGAATGTCCTCTGATGTTCTCTATGTGGAACAGATTGCAAGCATCATGTTGTGTACGTGTGTTCATCTGACACATGACTGAAGAATAAACCTGCAGACAGTATTCACATTACTGTGAGATGCTCCATTTATCTCTGTGTACTCACTTTGATCAGCTGCGGTATGTTTTTTTGTCATCGGTGCGATGTCATATATTTCTTTTAGTCAGTGTTACATCAGAATTACATAAATACTACGTCTCCTACTGTGTCTCACAGGTACTTCATGCTATCTATTACAGTGACTGTGTGTGTGTGTGTGTGTGTGTGAGAGACTGTGTGTGTGTGTGTGTGTGTGTGTGTGTGTGTGTGTGTGTGTGTGTGTGTGTGTGTGTGAGAGACTGTGTGTGTGTGTGACTGTGTGTGTGTGTGTGTGTGTGTGTGTGTGTGTGTGGAGGTGCCCTCTTTGTGGTTTTGTCTAAACTGAACGTGTCTGTTTTGTCTGAACAGATGTTTCCTGTGGCAAGCTTTTAGGTAACAGCCTCGCCAACACTGTGTGTGTGTGTGTGTGTGTGTGTGTGTGTGTGTGTGTGTGTGTGTGTGTGTGTGTGTGTGTGTGTAGGCCAGTGTGCACAATGGCAACACAAGGAGATCCGTCTTTTCAATAAAAATTCCCTGCAAACTTCACAACAAAGAACTGGTATAACACCGGCTAATGTCTTACCTTCAGAAGTGAGTGCTCCTGCTGACTGTGAGAAAGTAGGCCACAATCCGATCAAGTACTGCACATCACAATGTCGCTGTTTTAATGACTTTGTTTTGCTCTGATAACCTACTGAAACCTTGAATTGACATTAGGAATAGGGATGTTTAGTAGTTGGCTGAAACTACACGAATTGAATCGAGTTTAATGTTTTATCATTAAAATAAGAATATCATTGTATGGTACTCTATTAACAAATAAAGCTACTTACTGTTTAATTAATCAATGTGTAATATTAATCATTAATTTTAAAAGGTAAATTAAAACAAGGGATGTCATGGTTACTAGGTCCCCACTAGAGGACCTAGTAACCATGACGTCACCCATTTGTTTCACGAGTTTGGCATTTTGGCCAACGCTTTATTGGATTTTGCCTGTTGCCATCTTGTATTTTTAAAACTATAAGGGACACAAGAGGGCGGAGCTAATTACAACTGACCGCTTAATCATTTCTAAGCGACCAAAATGTTACAGTTAACCTTCATGAATTGAAAAAACACTTTAAAAGGGTTAATGTTGTAAGACAAGAAAACACGGAAAACATACCGGGAAACGCTTGGGTAGAGACCTGTCAATCACAACTTCAACCCATAAAGCATACCAGGCTTTATGGTCTATTTGGAAATGAATGGGACCATGAGCGAGCAACATAAACATGAACTTGAGTCGCAGGCATGATCCTTTGGCTTTGGTTAGGAGAAGGCTAAACTATTAGCGTCTCTAATTCTCTCTCTCTTTCAGACTCTGTTTAAGAACAAACTAGAAGTGCAGCAGTCAAGTTTTCACCAAAATCTCTTGAATTACAATATACTGAACGATTTTTATGGAATTTGCTGCCCCCAAAAAATGCCTATCCCAGCTTTAATTTTTGACAGATTTAGGCAGACATTAATAATTTGATAAAACAACAATAACATATCATTAATAAGAATATAATAAAGATATGTTCTTACATGAGATAGCATTTACACCATCTTGTATACTTTTAACCGAAAATATAATGGAAAAGTAGAATGTTTATATAGAAAAAGTGAAAAATTGTTTTTAGATATAAATATATATAATGCTTTAGTCAAAATATTTTTTCCAGGTCGGTGACATATGACATATCAAGATGCTTGGATTGAGGCAGAAGCTGAAATGTGACAATGGCTTCAAAAACTGGAAAAGGTGTCCCAAAGTGAAAAAAGCGTAAAATCAAGAAATAAAGGAGTAATACACACATTTGTTCATCATTAAACCTACCCACCCGTTCACTGTTTTGCAGATTATTACTTAAACAGAACACGGAGATAAATGCATCTTTAAAAAGAAAAAAAAAAACTGTGATTGTAATGCGCTCCATATTCCCTCCTTTTCTTTTTCTCTCTTTTCTCATTCTTTCAGCTCCCTTGTTCTCTCTCTCCCTCTCTCTCTGTACCATATGGTGTACCATGGTACATTTAGCTTGTCAGTGATAATGGATGGCCATGGAAGCCCAGTTTTGCTTTAAGCGCTAGCTTGCTGCTCGCTGTCTCAGTGTGTGTGTGTGTGTGTGTGTGTGTGTGTGTGTGTGTGTGTGTGTGTGTGTGTGTGTGTGTGTGTGTGTGTGTGTGTGTGTGTGTTGGATGATGGCTGCTGATGCTTTCGGCTGTTGGATGGGGGATCATGAAGCAAAATCAGCCCTAACATGCACCCAACACACACACACACACTGAGCCTTGTTGTTTGTGGTCGACGCTTCGGTCACTTCCGGGACAGCTTAATTTTGTGCGATCTGATTGGTTGATAAAGGGAGGCTGAATGTGAATCTGATATTACATTTTACACGACGGCTACAAGACAATCTCTTTGAATCTCACCGACTTCAGCTCTTCAGTTCTGCGCCAACACACCGGCTCGGTTTGAAGAGCTGCTGTGTGTATCAGCAAGGCATAAAACCGACCAATAACACGAGAGGACCGTCCTCAACGTTGATACGCGCATGAGGCGACAGTGACAGATGCACTCGTACCCGGTTTCTGGCAAAAATACCGGGTTTCTGCTGAGAGATGACTGTGGAGTGTCAAGTGGCCGAGCGTGAATAAAGATCTGCTGAGAACTCACAGACTGTTGTTTTGCAGATATTTGGTCTTTAGTCAAAGACATTTTGGTTAAAAAGAAAAAGAGACTTTGAAGAGATGATATTCTTATAAGAACCATGTATCAACCGGAAGCTCGACTTTACTGAGCTTCATGGTGGGTTTCTGTTTATTGTATAGAGAGATGTCCCGCCCCTTTAAGTGGACCACCATGGTACCTTATTTTGTAAAAAATATACAGAGACAAATCATTTTTTGATCACCTTTAGACTTGTGCCATTAAAACCATACAATGATTGACAATTTAGAAGTCAATTTTGCACATAAAGAAAGTTATTGTTTTTCATAAAGCAGTATATGACTGTAAAAATACATATTTAGAAAGACTACACACTCAAAAGTGCGCCTCTCACTGAAGCTATACAATGTCTGCGTGTTTCGTACCAGAATGTACTCGCACCAACAACGGGTCTTGCTCATTTTTAGCTTCCCGGCAGAGAAAAAGAGTTGCTGGATAAAAGACCTCGGATAGCATTTGTACGTGGAACATAGCTACCTAGCTAGTTAGCAAGCCAAGGTAACGTCCGGGTCAGTGACATCCATGTGGAAGAAAATAAACGTAGTTCACTGAGCAGTTTCACGCAAAATTTTCCTACCAATAAAACCTACAACAAACTTTCTTTCTTGACGTGCTAAATTATCTTTTAAATTGACAAAAATCGTATGAGTAATTCAATGGTCCAAAAGATATTTGTCTCTCGCCTTTGGCTAACATACTTATATTTTTCAGAAGTAAGGTCCTATAGGGGACTCTTTAGCCATCTGGCTGCAACTTGACTGTTCTGGTTGACTCTCATAGCTCTCACAGTGTCGTTTTCAATCGCAGCAAGTAGCTGTTTTCAGAAACAAAAGTCCCTCTAGGAGTTGGTAGAGACCAAAAACAGAGCTAAAAGAGAGCAAACGCTGGACTTACATTCATCAGGTGGTCAGAAAAACTGACTGAAAATAATGGACAATGTAGATCAGCGTAACTCACAGCAAGGAGCTCAAAGAATAGGTCATGGACTACAGGAATTCACCAACCAATGTCCGATGATAATCCAGGGACTCCTGAAGGATCCCTAAAAAACAACTCAGGCTTGTTAACCTCATCAAATGAAATTCTGATCAACCTTTAACATTTGATAACACTAAGTTATTTCATCCTACTTAAATGCATTTTTTTTTATTCCAACCGCCTTTTGCTCAGTATCAATTTCTTCCCAAGTCTGTCACTGAGTTATTGATATATATTTATTGATCCATATATTGCTCAAAGCCTGATGATCAGATCACAATGCTCATCAGAGCTGCAAGCCTCCTCCTCCCTGCCGGCCAATCAGAGACAAGTTTCTTCCTTCTTTTTTTTCCATCTCGGTACAAACCCCTCAGTTATCCCTGGCGTCGTCTCTGTCATTATCAGAAACAAAACGATGAGCCGAACTGAGCTCAGAAGAAGAAAAAGAGCCGAACGCAGGAACAGGATGCCTCCTCTTCCTCTTCCCCACGTCCTCATCCTTCCTGCGTCCCCTTTTGAGAAGTGGAGCGAGTGAAAAGCAGGAGACAAGAGGCGATGATTGTGTGTTAATACGAGAAGGTGCTTCCATTCCCACTGAGAACGACTTTGTCTGCGTGCTGGTGGTTCTTCTGTTTTCAAATTGTGTCAATGTTCAAGCAGAGTGAATAACGCTTGTGCAAATGCAGCGTGATACAGAAACACGTGAGAAGGTCATACACCAGCTTTTATTAAGATAAAAAAGTTGATGGTTATAGAATCCTGTCTCATAATAGGAACCTGTTCAGTATTTTGGTGTCTGATGATGACAAGAGTAAAAAATGTACCGACCAAGTCCAAATTATGCAAACAATTTGTCAGAAATCTATTATTTTTTTTATTTAAGCTCATCATTTCACTCTCTCTCTCTCACTTATCTTGCCCCTCCCCCCCATAACTTAGTATTTCACAACCTTCTCTAAACCTTACCTCACAGTTGTGTGTCTAAACCCTAGTTGTTTCCTGGGAAGACTGCAAGTTTATTTTTTAAATACCTGTAACATGTGGAAATAACAATTGTTGCTGGCTTTTGTTGGAAATCCATAGACTTTAAATATGAAGTGGACATAGTCATCGTGACTTCACCCATTGGTTTATGGACCGCGGTTTTGAAGGCTCAAATTTGGCGATTTCGAAACCAACCAATGAAACGGAAGTCACCTTATTTGGAATACGGAGGAATGACGTAAAGACACCTTATAAGGTTCTCGTAGTGGCACAACCTATCAATCACAGTAAGCCCGCCCTAAAGCATACCCTTCTTTATGGTCTATTTGATTCTAAATGGACCATAATTTACTAAATGAACATCATGCTGTATTGAAGAAGACTTGAAACTAGAGATTGAGACCATAAACTCAAACTCATGGGTTTACTGAGGGAATAAATCAAGTGAGAAGTAGAAGAGTCATTTTCTCATAGACTTCTATACAACCATCTTCTTTTTTAATCCAGAGAAGTCGCCCACTTCTGGTCAGTAAAGAGAATGCAAGTGTGTAATATCAGGATAACATTATATATAATTGACCCAGTATACCTTACCTCTATGGTAAGCAGCGATTTTTATCTCGTGGAGTGTGTCATAGTGGAACAAAAAAAAAGCGTAATGCCGTGAAAGATTGTGATCTATGATTGGGTCGGGGTACAACATGTATAGTCATCATGACTTTCGGCCAAGTCACGACACGGTGATCATCTGGAAAGCAACAATATTGAGTCATCTGACCCTTTGTAGTATCTGTGTAAAAAAGATTGTGGCGGCCTTACGTAGAGTGAGGAAATATTGATGTTTCTTTTCTGATGTGGTCACTCCAAACTGATGCACAATACATGGACAGGAGGAAGCATCGCATTGACTCAAAGATGAATCCATAATGAATTGCAGCTGGATTGAATCAGCTTTGACGGCCGTGCGTCGTAGTCATCACTGAGATTCTCCCCTCTTCACTCCTCTCCTGTTTCCTCCTCTCCTCTCCTTTCCTCTCTTCTCCTCTCCTCTCCTCTCCTTTCCTCTCTTTTTCTTTCCTCTCCTCTCCTCTCCTCTTTCCCTGCAGCTGTGTTCTCCTTTCTCTCTCCAGCTGTTGCCAACCAATCACCTGCTCCCACTTCCACACATTCACTCACACACACACACACACGCACGCACGCACGCACGCACGCACGCACGCACGCACGCACGCACGCACGCACGCACGCACACACACACACACACACACACACACATACACATACACATACACACATGCACATACACACACGCTTAGTATAATTATAGGATAGGGGTGCTGGCTGGAGATCCATTTGCACACACGTATAACCAAAAAAGAAAAGATTTGCATAGATAACCCAAAGGATGGTGATCGATCAGGAACGGTTGATTACTACATTGACTGATTGATTGATTTGTCTTTATTTTGATATATATTGGTCTATTAGCTCAGATTGATTAAAAGGGTTAAAACGAGGCCTCGGTTGTTCGATAAAAGGAATAGAAAGTCATTTAAGCGATATGTTCAACCCAAAACTAATCTAAAGCAATTCCGATTATAGAAAAAAAATTGACAAATTGAAAAACAAAACACCAAACAGTGTCTGGTTGTATTGTCTCAAATGTTAGGATTTATTCTGTGAAACTGTGATGGACATTTTCTACAGTTTTTTTGTTTTACAGGAAAATGATTAGGCAATTAATCCAAAAAGTAAAAAAAATAAAAGTTGATGTAAACAGTCAAATTAGTACCAATGATGAAAACTAATAAAATCCATCATTATGAAAAGAGTTTGCACAGTGTTACTCATCAGTTGTTCCACACAGAGCGCACACTGACCTCCATTATAGAGGAGCACCAGTGTGAGGAGCAAAAGACTAAAAAATAACAACAGCACTAAAGGAGGGAAGGGGTGCAGGGAGCAGGGAACCTGAGACATGAAAAAAAGCTAAAGAAGAGAAGCCAGGCTGCCAGAAGGGCCCACAAACTTTCCCCGCGTACCACCGCCTTAATGTCCTGACCGTTGGTTGGTTTCCATGGCAGCAGACGAGGGTAAAGTGGTAGCTTTTTCCCTTTTTTTTCCCACGCTTCCAGGGCAGTGCCAGTTGAATGCAGCGGGCAGAGTCTCTGCTGGCACACACTGAATGGGAACAGAACTGACAAAGACCTTAAAAATCCATGCTGTTAGTGTTAAACCGCCCCAAATCTGCCAGAGTGACCGGTTCACGTCCCGCTTTACCTTGGTACATGGATCAAGGCGGTGGCACTGCCCCGGCATGTAGGCTACAATTTAAGAAATGATAGCTACAGTTTCTCCAAGGAGGTGTTCTGACTTTAATGAAATAGTTTACTTCAGCTCTTGCACGCTGGACTTAAAAAGATACAGTAGATCCCTCCAAACATCTGCATCTTCAGTTTCTTCAGCAATTCAAATGTGCCCAATTTGTTTCTTCGCAAGACCCGCCCTGAGTAGCATTCAAGCGCTAGAATTGTCCATGCGTCCATGCTCGCGTGAAGTACCGGTAACACAATTTGTCTGTGCCCTGACCAATGGGCTAACCACTAAAGGTCAATGCCAAACCTCAACCAATGGTACTGACCTTAACCAGCAACACAGGGGCGGGTCTTGTCAAGAAGAGCAGTGGGGTCCATAGTTCTTGAGTTCTTTCTTCTTGATTTCAATGGGTTTTAGAATGGGTTTTTTGGTTAGATGACTGAAGCGAGGTCTTTATATCACAGGGTAAAGGAATTTAGTGGCATCTAGAGGTGAGGTTGCAGATTGCCCCCAACTGAATACCGCTCTGCTCACTTCCGAGCATGTTGGAGAGCTACGGTTCCCTCAAGATATATAAAAACAACAAAAGGCTCTCGCTAGAGCCAGTGTTTGGTTTGTCCGTTCCTCGCTGCTTTAGAATCAGTTCGGTCCATTGCCCATGCTAAAGTTCTTCAATCATATTTGAACTTTGTATTCGGAACACTTTAGGCAAATTATAGCTCAGTTGGAACCAGTAAGAGTAACACAGTTAGCTTGCAGACACAGTTAACTAAGGTTACATTTGACTAAAAGTAAACAGCATGATATATTTATGAGGAATGTATGCTGCAGGTGGAAGTTGGTTTATTTCAAGTACAGCTGGTTGATTCAGAGTTATACGTAACGTCAAACAGATAGCAAGTTGCCTCAGGCTTTCAGCTTGAATATGACTTTCATCAGCTTCAGAAATATGTAAGTTTCGCCTGACAGTAGTCTTTGTAATTAGCCAACAAATTTTAGTTCTATATAAATGCCAGCAAAGCAATGGTGGTTTTGAAGCCATTGTGCCAATGGTTTGTCCACACTTCCTTAGATCTTTTGGGAGATGTTCTAGCTGTCTTGAAGTAGAGATTTATTATTATTGTACTCTTGTTCTTTTGTCTTTCAGCAGGTGGCAACAAAATGATTTCACTGTAGATCTTCAGCCTCTGAGCTCTAACCATTTTAATTCCTAACTTGTGCTTTGTGAATTCGGATTAACGTCTAATGGAGCCTACAGTGCCATTGAATTTATTGTTATAGCTGATATGGGCATTAACTTTATTCATTCCTAATTAGTTGAGGAAAGCAGGTGACTGCCATCTCCTTGTTTCCACGTGGGAGTTCAGATCTCTCCTCCCTCCTCCGCCCCCATCCTTTCTCCTGCCGTCCATCTTTTTCCGCCCTCCTCTCTTCTCTCTCGCCGCGCGTTGTCAGGTGGGGTCTGCCCTGCTGCGATGAAGCCGCTCTGATCACCGGCTCCCGAACAGTGTGTGGGAGCAGATATGTCATTATTCTGCAGCCAGGTGGTCGCAGCTGAAATCACACAGAGCACACATCAGCGACGCGACGCAGCTCCCAGATCTACAGCCATACCCCTCACATTACAGACAGTCCAGGTGTTCATACGCTGCCACATTTGTCTAAATACAAGTATTACGTTGGGAGTCTGGGTCGAGGAGGAGGAGGAGGGATAGGGCTGTCATTGATGGCAGGAGGGAGAGAAATGGGGGAGTAAGAGGACAATGTGGAGAAAAGTGAGACTTAGGAGGTTAATTGACACTACAGCTCTTTCAGGCATAGATCATTTTGGACCTCATCTTAAAAACAGACCCATGGAAAAGCAGCCTTGTTGACATTGTACTATCCTGCAAACCATGGATGATGTGAATGTTAACGTTTCTGCATTAGGTCAGAGCAAGTGGCGGTCACTGAAAAAAAAAAAAGCTATTTAAAAAATAAAAGTTAAAAAAACAAACAATGAAATCAAGGTATTTTTTGCTTGTAATAAGGTTAAAAAAACTCTGATAATAAAACAATTAAAATTTGTTTCACAAGATTTCTTGTAATAAAATGAAATATTTAGTACAATAAGCGACATGCAGAGCAAGTGATGTAGTATATCAAGCCATTGTTATTGAATGTTTTCGTGGTATACCAGCAAATATAACAATCGAGAAAAAGTGCGAGTAGGATAGGTGGTGAAAGGTTGAAACAAACACGGGACTTTCTCCTGTGAGTGTCCCGTGTGGAACCCATAGGAAAGGAGGACCTTACCTACCTCTTAACGTTTCTTAACGTTACTTAATGTTACTTAACGTTACTTAACGTTACGATTCATGTTAAGGTATATAAAAAAGTTCACTAAGGGTGGTTGCGTTGTTATGTTACATTGTTGCATTATGTTGTAACGATACGCTATAATTTTGTGCTGTTACGTTGTTACATTGTTATGTTGATACGTTGTTACGTTGATACATTGTTACGTTGATACATTGTTACGTTGTTATGTCATAACTTCAACACAAACTGTGATCTTTTTACTAAACTTAACCAGTTGTTTCACAATGTGAATCAGATGCCATGATGCATTTCTGCAAGCTGGCACTAGGCTGATATGAAAAGTATTTAACCAATGTTTTTTTGGTTCAGAAACGTCAACATTCAACGTACCTGTGGTTTCCAGAAACATACATTTTGAACCACAAGTACATAACATTTCCAACAAAGAGGTCTGAGCTGATCTGGCATTACAGCTGGACCCTACCAATCAAACTTGAATTTGTACCTGGCCAAACTCGTGTCAGTTCTGGTATACAAGGGGTACAAATGAGGACCTTTATTTCCTACTCAGGAGGTCAATTCAAACCTATATTCCAACATGATGTCAAATGACCATAGGTGGTGATGTGGGAAGAGACGAAGTAAACCTTAAATAAAAAGATGAATACGATGAATGAGTCAAGAAGGTAGCTAAAGGATGAAGCAAGGAAATGAAAAGGAAACATTTTAGCAAAGGAGTACAGATAGGGAAAGGAATGGAGGAGGAGGAAGAGGAGAGGATGTGAAATGATCAGAGACAGACAGCCATGACAGTGACAGGAGAAAACCAGAGTGTGATTCTGAACCACAGGATCCTTTGACCTTTGGCCTCTCCAGTCTGACAGCACCTGACCCATCATCCATCTCTCCGGGGTCGCCTTCCTCCTCCTCCTCTTCTCCTCCCACAGATACACAGGTTGAACAAGGCAAGAAAAATAAAACTGTCACTGTTTCAACTCATATCTACTACCATATAGATCAGAATCATTGAACAAAATCAAGACTCTTACAGATTTTGTTATTGTTATGAATCACTTCATTTTGTACGTGTAAAGCTTCTTCTAATATTTACATCAAAACTATCAAATTAAAACTTACATATTGCAGCTTTTGGTGACAAGTTGCTGCTTTATCTTGAGATTTGATAGCTCTGTTAGCTCTCATAGATTTTTTTAGCACCATTAGTGCAGTGAACCAGCCTGGAAACCAGTTTCTTTAATTTGTGTCAAAAATGGCATTCCTTCTGCTCAGAGTCATGACTCAAAGGAATACTCTCAAATTCAGCGCACCTGACACTTTTCAGGAATGTCAATATTTCCGATGTCAATCGCACATAAAATTCCATAAATACACTTACAAATCCTACAGAATGTTGCTTCTCGTCACTCCAGAACCTGCCTGAGAATCATCACGTTAAGGATATTTCTTCATTATTAAAAGTGATAGCTGTCTGTATCCATGGTTACGCTAATAGATAACTGGCTGGACTTACCAGGGTGCCAATTTGACAAATTATAAAGGTATACTATATAGGTTTTTCCTACAAAAGAAAAGATATGTATGGACTGATACAAAGCTAGTCCTTCTCAATCATCACTTATGACCCATTAGAAGTGTGTGGTGGTGTCTGTATCTGCAGAGACCCTGCCCTTTGCCTGGATTTTCTCCTTTCCTTATATTTTGCTCTGTTCAGGACGTTTTTAGGCACCAGAGTTGGTAATGTTATTCAACCCCCAATTTGTGTTACAGTTGTTCAAATTGTCTCTATGTTTGGGAAATAAATCAAATGCTCTGTGGCTGTGAAAGGACTGTAATAAGCCGGTCCAATTAGATGGTCTACATGTTGGTCTGACTGCCCGTGCACTTGTTACACGTCACCAGTGTTTTCCACAGGCTGCTTGCTTAATAGTAATTTTTTCTGTTAACGTTCATAATGATAACCGTGGGGAGTGGCTTTTCGTTTTCTTTCTGGTTGAAAACTTTTTAAAATCTGGCGTGCTCTTGCCAGTTTTGTCGAGATGACCAGTAGCTTTAAACTCTACTAGAATAAGTACAACTCACATGCTAATAAATGAGAAGCCAAGCCCATCCAAAAAATAACAATATGGCATAACCTCTAAAAAAAAATTTGAGAGAAAACAAACAACTAGGATTCACAGGGTTAAAACAAACTGGGTCTATAGTGTTTTTTAAATGCGAGAGTAAGAGTATTTCCCTGATCTTTTTTTTTATTTGCTAAAAATGATCCATGTTGTTGCTCAAACATTCAGTCTCCAGGCCTGTGTCATAAGAAAACCTGGTGAGCTCGAGCTCTGCGTCTTTATTCAGTCAGAGGGTGTCAGTGAACAACACTCCGCTCATTGTGCTGCACTTTAATACTTCCACATTGTGCTGCTAATTCAGAATTTCACACCTTTTCCTCTCGTCGCTACCTCTCTCTTTGTCTCCCATCGCCCGTCCCGACCCCGAAAGACAAGAGGAAACATGTCAAATCCACCTCTAAGAACCTCTTTAATTCGACATTAGCAGACGTCATCTGGGTGCCGAACAATGCCCAAAACACAATTTTGTACGACTGGAGCGTCCCGCCTTTGTTTGCTCTGCAGCTAAATATTGTTCCGTCAATAATGGACTCCAAACACAGAATCAGGCTTTGCGTTTTAGGTAATCCTGAATGTTGAACAGCAGATTTTTTCCCTTTCTTTTCGCTGTGTTTTATTGTCTCTGGTGCATAATTGGAGTACGCCGTTTTCTCCATTTGTTTTAAGGTTTTAAGGAGGAACATGGGCTCGGTGCCTCGTGGATGTAACTCCAGATGCTATTGTGTCCGAGGTTTTATTTTTGTGGAAGTGTTGCTGGAAATCCTCGGGACAAAGGCGGCAGATATTGTGGTGGAAAAAATATAAACCCTGGAAAGAATCAAATCCTTGCAAATTCTCATTCTGCGATGCTTAAAGAAGGGGGGTGGGGTTCAACTGGAGCACAGGACAAGGTGATGTCCAGAAAAGAAAAGAAGAAAAACCTTGCATCTACATGGCAGTCTACCTAAATCTGTTCTGCAGGGTTTCAGGTGCCATGTTTTCTACCCCCCCCATCGGATCAGAGTGAAATAAAGACATTGATAAATTCACCGACGGGTGCAAATGTTGCCAAATCGAGTCAGACCCCGACCAAAGCAGACAACGTGCCACGGAGCGGGGGGAAAGAGAAGGAGAAATAAAGAGGAGGGGATGGAGGGGGAAGAGAAGATTGGGGAGTGGGGGGGGGGGTCTTTAATGCCAGCCTTATGCGTCTTTTAGTCGTTTTCCGCCGTCGGGGCTTGGCACCGGCACGCCGCTGTCAGCCAGCCAACAAAAAATCTGCAGTGCCTGCCGCATTTCAGCAGCCCTGTTTTGTCTGAGACCAACACACACACACACACTGAAACGTACACAAAAAACACGCGGCGACATTTGCGCGCCGTACACACTCAACGACATTTTTTCTTTTCACGAAAGCGAAGCTTCGCAACGGAAATGTAGTAACTGACGTTTGATAGAATTCCTCAAAATCAAAGGAATTTCTTCTTTATAAGTCCTGGACACCCTGAGCAAGATTATTCCACTAACGCACCACGCTGCTTTGGAATAATAATTTGAAACATAGTTTTCCTGTGGAAGTCCTGCTGTTTGGAAGGCCCCCCCCCTGTTTGTCGCCTCGCTTGTTGTTTGTGTTGTTTATCTATTGATTCCAGGTTGGAGGAGGGGTGAGCCAGTGTGATGGGGGGTGTTGGATAATGAAGGCTCTTTGGTAACGAGGAGCAGGGGGGGTTATTTGGGTTCCACTCACATGAAGGGGGGGACAGGGACAGGGACACAACTGTCATGGCTGCCGCAGAATTGTCATCCATCTGCTTCACAACCACGACCGAGGACAAACCAACTTCCGTTTCCGATATGCACTTGCAAATGTAGTGTGTTCTAGGAAAATAAATATCACTTGTCAATGGTGTTTTCTTTTTTTTTAAGCCAGTATCCGTGAACAAAACTCCACCATACATTAACCCAATACCTGACATGGATCCCCCTTTCAAGGGTTAACCAAGTTGAGTTTTTAAGATTCTCTCGAAATGAAAGTTCCTAAAGGGTTGAGTCTCTCTGACCATGTCCCAGGTTGCATACTAATACTAAACAATGAGTAGTAAAGGATAATTGTCATTGTGTTGTTTCTGGAATTAGTATTGAAGAAATCAATAGCCGCATGTCTACGGGTAGAGAGCGTCGAATGCCGAGCAGATTGTAAATCCCTTTGAGGCAGATTTGTGATTTGTGACCATATAGATGAAGCTGACTTTTAGTTCACTGTTCTAACAGGAAACCATGTACACATGCTGACAGATGTCAGTCAAACTGCATCTTCCGATTTAAAAGCCATAGAGCGAGAGCGAAACGGCATCCCAAAAAGATTTTTTCCGCTGTTTCACCAACAATCCTATTTATTATAATTTATTAAGCAGTAATGTGTAATGGGGTGTAACCCAACGCTACTTTTTGTCTCTGTATTTATTACATATTATTGTCATAATTGTGTGCCACTGAAATTGTATATTTGTTCCTCAATATTAACACTTTATAATAGCAGAACAAATCAAAAAACAGAGTCATCAGTTGGTACTGGGACCTGTGTCAGTGTCAAATCAATATTCATAATATCTTACATAACCTCAACCTAAAATATGTTACCTTAAAGTCGACAAATGTGGAAAGTAACTTGTTTATATCAAAACATTTTTTATATGCTTTTATTTTGAAAAAAATCCATATTCTACCAAATTTCAGTTTCTACATGTTCTACCAGTTTAACTGCTTTTGGAGCAATTATTAAACAGTGAACACTGCAGCAGCCTCAGTAGACCAGGATGCATTGCAGGATCAGGATCGGCAAAACACACAAAATCTACTCTAGACTAGATGCTCCACTTACAGGCATCCTTTACTGAAAGAGTCACTCAAAGCATTCTGGGAAATGAAGGAAATTACTAACAGAACTGATTATCGTAAATGTTTTATATTAACTGCAAATCTCTTTCTAATCACTTAAATATCAAACCGCAATTTTAAATATCTGTGTGTGGCATCAGGTAAGTTAAGTTCTCCATTTACAAAATGATAATACTTTGACAAACTAGATTTCAGGGAGAATGCATTATTTATTTATTTTCAGGTTTTTAAATAATTGTGTAGCTTCTTAGTGGTGTTCTGTGGCCCATAGGGTCCTAACACAACATTTCACACAACAAAATTTCATAAAAGTAAACATTTCACAAAACTCGATATATCACAGAACACATCATTTGACAAAACATAACTGTCACGAAACACAACCACATGTTGCTAAGATAATTTTGCTGCTGCTCCTGTCCTCAGCAGTACATTACTTTGTATCGGTGCATCAGCGCTGTAACCAACATCACTGCTTTCTGCTGACGTCTGAGTGTGCTTTACATTCGAAAAACCCGGAAAAGTATGCGGATGGACACCAGGTAACACCAGTGTGTGGATATTAAAACATGGATACTCGTTTTATTGCTAGAAATGAGAGAAAACTTGGTGTTTCTGTTAGATCCAATAAGTAGACGTACTGACCTTGTCTGTTTTACATTTATATTAAATACTTTTACTTATTCACAAACATTACTACTTAGTCAATAAACAACAAAATATGTATTTCAAAGAAAAAAAAATCTTATATTTTCACATACTAAAATGAATCAAAACTAGCATCCAATATAAATAAATCAAACTTTAAAAAGTAAAAAAACAATCATAAAATGGTCCAATCAGCAGTCTGATCTGCTCTGATATGGCTGAAGGTAGAAGCGGACAGATGTGAGCTGGATGCTGCGTCTCTCGAGTCGCTCACGTCGCTCGTATACGTTCATCTGTTGTTTGATGTATTCACTCGCTCCGGTGCCAGGAAATCAATGCCTGCTGGGAGAGAAGGACGGGGGGGGGGGGGGGGGAGGGGTGTGTGGCGAAGACGACGACGACAGGGCGGATTGTCTGTTAGACGACGGTTACTCATCGACCATCGTCTGTTAAATTAATGTTGATCCCCCCAAAAATGTTTACGCTTTACACAGGAAGACAACGCCATGAATAAATATATAGATTATTTCAAATTCAGCGCTGATGGGTTTCGTTTTTGTGTCTGTTCGAGTGCGTATGTGTGCGTGTGTATGTGTGCGTGTGTGTATGTGTGTGTGTCTGTACCTCGCAGACTTTGTAGAAACTTCTGGACCGGTGCCCAGCGGTGTCATGGAAACGCTTGAATCGCTCAGAATGATTCATGTCTGCACAGTCCAACCCTCCCCCAATCACACACTTGCACACCGACACACACACCGACACACACACACACACACACACACACACACACACACACACACACACACACACACACACACACACACACACACACACACACACACACACACACACACACACACACACACAGCATGCAGGAAGAGGGAGTTTAACCCTTCTTCTCTCCATCCTCCCTCCCCGCCTCCTTCTCTCCCTCTCTCCTCTCTTTTCTCTCCCCCGCCCATCATTTCGCCATCCTCGTCAAATCGTTTGTCACATAGTTTATTAAAATGGACTCATTATATGGATGTCAGAGGGGATCACGTCTTCTTAGTGTTTCTTTTCACGACTCTCCGACTCGACTACGATGGAGCGCTCCAAATGGTCGATGAGTGAAAACCAACAACGGATAGGTGTCAAACCTGATGGACAAAATCCATCAAGAGTTGGAAGAATTTCTCCATTAAAAATAATAATAATTGTAATTTGTCAATATACAACAAAACATTTAAAACTATAAATTGACAAACACTCAAACTGACATTATCAGTCCAAAGAAAGTCAAGACGTTGACTCTCACAACTACTTCCTGTGTGTTTGTCTTCCTCTGAATGAAAAACATTTATAACACAATAAAGAATTTAATAAAAAAGTAGATTCAAAATCTACTCAAAATTAAAATACTGTCAGGATAATTATTCATCTCCTCCTCTCTCCCTTGTTTCCTCCTCTTCTCCTCTCCTTCCTCTCTTGTTCCCAATGCTGTATAGGTTTCATTTCACTCATTAAACATTTGTGTCTTTTGTGTCGGGGGAGGTAACCTCTTTAAATGTGCATTTGGCACCTATTCACCTCAATGATAATGCAATTAAACTATTTATGAATCAAATTATTCATTATTATTTATAAACCTCTGGACTTCAGCAAGATTTCTGCTCCTGTTCAAAACTTTCTGTACGTTTAAAACCTTTAAACCACATATTCTTGTTTTCTGAGAAGTTGTAACATCATGAGAATATTGTCATGATTTAATGACAATCAAGTTTAAAAATATTTTAAGATAAAGATTGACTTGTCTTATAGTCTGCTGTGTATGACATCACTGCTCTGCTGCTTTGGTAGTATTCCTCTCATGCCGTCTATCAGGCACAGAACCCAGTTTGGGACTCTCTCTGGATGAGACAAAGTTTCAGAGAAAGCTTCTGTGCGCTGATCTTCATCGTATGTTGAAAACAGAAACTCTCTGAATCCACACGAGACGCCATTTGTCCTGTGATTCTGTACACACAACTGTTAGTTTAACAGTGGTTCTATTTTATCTTTTTTCTCAGATGAATTGTTTCAGACAATTCAGCAGTAGTTTGATGCCGGTATAGGGACAGGTCCCCTACCGTACCTACCAAATTCTCCGCTCTTGTTTTTATCCTCCTCTTCTCTGTTGTTTCCTCATCTTCACTTCTCTTCTGTGGTTTTGTCCTCTCTTCTCCTCCTCTCCCCTCTTCCCCTCTTCTCTCCACTCTTGTTCTCTCTCCTCTGTTGTTACCTTCTCTCTTCTTCTTTCTCTTCACTTCTCTCCTATTCTCCTCTTCTCATCTCCTTTCTTGTTTAATTCCATCCTCTTCTCTACTTTCCTCTTCTATTGGTTTCTCCCCTCTCTTCTTCCCTTTTATCTTCTTCTCGCGTGTCCTCCTCTCCTCTCCTCTCCTCCTGTTTCCTCCCCTCTATTCTCCCCTCTTCTCCTCTCCTGTTCCTTCTCCCCCCCTTTCCTCTCTTGTTTCCTTCCCTCTCCTGTGCTCTCTCCTCAACCCTCCTGTCTCGTTTCCTTACCTCTCTTCTCTCCTTTCCTTTCTCCTGTACTTTTTCCTCTCCTCTCTTGTTTCCTTCCCTCTCTCCTCCCCTTTTCTCCTATCCTCTGCTCTCGTTTCTTGTTTCCTCCCTTCTCTTCTCCTCTCCTGTTTTCTCTCCTCTCCTCTCTTGTTTCTGCCTTTCTATCTCCTCTCTCCTCTCCTCTCTTGTTTCCTCCTCTTCTCTTGTCTGTGTTTACTGTTGTTGATGTAATTGCTGTGTTGCAGTTAATGAAACTGCATTCAAGTAATTAAGATGAGCATTAACATGGAAGAAGTAATTAATAATAAGAATGTACAGAGCTCTCCCTGTCACCGCTGCCTCGTATTGATCAGAAGATATTAATGTGTTGTTTCTCTCTCCCTGTCTGTCGCTGGAGAGAACGAAGTATGTTTTGTTATTTCACTCAGCTTCATCCAATCACCTGCCAAGTATTTATTAAAAGTGCCTAACTTTTTTTAAGCAGTTCCCAATGACGGCTTATACAATTGTTCTGTGTCACAAACCGTCTGGTGGTCAGGTTAGAATGTTTTTGGAAAGTAAAAGTTAAAAACTAGGATATAACAATACTACAATATTTAAAAAAGGTCTTCCAGACTTTAAATTAATTGTTGTGCTCCAGTTATTATTTGTCAATTTTTTCCCCAAGCTTTAAACAGTTATTGTTGTTGGTCCTGACTTGTCCACCAATCAGAGGCTGTGCTCCTAATGGCGTGGCAGCTCTGTCTCAACCACATTACACACTTTAATGTCATGAGATTGAAAAATGACCTTATATGGTAATAATATATAATATGGTAACTGTGGTCTATATGTGGGCTGTCAGAAGAATTGCATGTTTTATTTTTGTACCTTCTAGGCTTCAGAGAACCTCAAAAACATACATTTGGGAAAAGTTATAGGTTGAGAGGCTTTTGGCTTCTACTTTAACTGAATTATTTGCTTTATAAAAACCTAAACGCAGATAGTGGTAAATAGTGGGGATTTTGGGTAAATCAATTTAACTGAATTATTTGCATTTATTATTTGATTAAAGTTTTATTAATCTGAATTGGTTGTTTATGAAATGAAACTGTCTTCCAAACTGTCAGACTTTTATATTTAAATATTTAACTGTTTTGTGTCAATAATATTAATGTAATGTATAATCTCTCTTTTAAGGTAATTCAAATCTTCATGTTCAGTCAGTCTTGTAACAACAGTTTTTTGTGTCACCAGTGTTTTTGTCTTTGCAGATGCCTGTTGTGTATCTGAGAGAGATTGTGAATGAAAGACTCAATAAGTGACTGGTTGACCACGAAGCTCCGGTGATTTGCCAACTAGGAACCGGATATCGAAAAACCCATCCATATCATGGAATAGAAAAATTAATTAAGAACAAAAATCAGCAATGAAATAAAATGCTTATGTAGCAAAAGTGTGAAGATAAAAAAACAACAAAGCACAACACTAACACTACAGGTCTGACAGTCATTCTGGGCTCCGAGGAGGCAGACATGACCAGAATACAAAGTGGTGTTGCTTCGTGGGCTTCTGCTGTGGAGGCAAGTCCAACAAAATCCACTATTTATACATACACACCGAGGAAGTGTGTCTCTGGATTTGGATCGTGTGGTATGAGTGTTTGCTCTCCCTGGTTTTGTATCGCGCTGTGCCGTGCCATCCTTGTCCTGAAAAACACTTGTTAATGAACGTACTGGTTAAAAACATGAGAAAAGGTAAAATAATAGTGACAACCTTTAAAAACCTGACAGTATGGCATCATGTGAAGTGAAGAGAATCAGACCCTTTTTTGTGGAGACAGACTTTCACTTTCTGAGGCTGGCCTTCATCCAAACGCAGAGACACACAGAGAGGTTTCTGTTGCTTGTAAATCGGCCAAACTCAAAGCGTTTTTGTGATTGTTCGGTGTGGTTTTTTTCGGACACATTCAGGGTCGAGTACAGGAGGAAATATAGACGGAAAGAAAAGATTTTGTGTTAGGCCCTGATTAGATAGTGTGTTTTGTAGGTAGATAACATGAGGTGTACTGCTCCGCCTCTTTGTTACCTTATCAGTTATTTATTTTTAAATAGTTTTTTATTGTTGCAGGCAACCACATTGAGAGCTAGCGTAAGCTTCACACAAACCATGAGCTGTACACTACCTATCAGTTAATAATACAGTTTAAATGAATGAAAACCACTTATCCAAAATCTCAAGTATCACACTTATTTGTGGGTGCTGTTTTAAGTTCTGATCAAAGTAACTAAGGTTAGTAAACTTACAGCTCCAGGAATCCATCAAAAACCACCACAGTGAGAAAACAAAGCAGCAATGATGTTGGATTATTTGAAACAAATTTAGGCGTTCAGGGCACTCATTTAAAAAAGGGACGTAGAGGAGAAAAATGTGAGATGGTTAGCAACGCAAATGAAGCAAGCTAAACAAAAACGCCGGCCACAGCGGCTCAGATGTATTCCATCTGATCTGAGAAATGGGTTAAAAAAAAAACACATACTCTGTATGCTATTTCTATATTTTACATGATAATTCTGAAAGAAAATATTATACACCTGATGTAGTTTCAGCGAATGATTAAATTTCCTAAGTGAAATACCTGGAAGTCAAATGTGACTGTATGTCATTCTTTTACATGTAATAACATTGAGACAATGAGTTATAATTCATTGGATTTTCACTGGTTAAATTAAACTGGGAATTTCACCCAGTGATGGTTTCCGGCCTCCTCTATAAACTAATTACATTTTTATGAGTTCCTCAAATGGACTAGAGTTGAAGTCCACTTAATATTTGCTAAAAATATGCTAAAGCTATGAATTTGATTTGGCATTGACACAATATTTGTAGCATCTTATGATCTAAGAGGTCAGTGTTTAGTTGAAGGTAAAATCTGCAAGATTTTTGTTTGAATCTATTATACTTTAGATTACTTTTGGTGCAGGATTTAGGACTGGGTTATTAAGAGTAAGTTTGGTTACGGGCCAGTTAAAAAGTAGTCTAGTGTGATAATAGCTAATGGTCGGTTCCCGTTAGCTCTCAGCTTGTAATGGAGCTTATTTGTGTTTCCTCTCTATCTCCCGGCGTTGTGGATTAGCAGGGATTTGGTCCTCCTGGCTCACCGACTTCTCTATGGGCTTTATGCAGCAGAGTGGGCTGACCTCCCCTCCTCCACCTTTTGTACCCATGCAGCCAGCACACTCTAATGAGTGGCGGTTTGTCTGGGGGTCCTCCTCACAGCCAATGAGCCTGTTTATGTTCGTCGTCCAGGATAAAATGTCACTGCAGGGTTCCTCAGAGAAATGCAGAGGTTGTTGGAAGGTAGAGTAGAGGTTAGAAATCCTTCTTTTAGTGAGGTTTTTCTTTTTTTTAGGTTTGAGGCAGTCTAGTCTAGTGTCTGTTCTTAGATACGTTTGGGGCTTTGTTGTCTTCATGTGACAGCTGATGGTTGAGATAAAAGGAAATATTTCGAAACAGACAGGGCTGGTTATGGGTACACTTATGGTATGATGTGATAGGGCGTAAGGCTACAACTACTACCTTTTAAATCAGTTTTTGGATTGAAGAATCAAAAATAAGTGCTTTCCTAAGATTTTGTCTCAACAGCAGTCAAAATTCCTGAAACACTTGAGCGTGTGATGGTATTAAATGGAGGAAACCATGAAAAATACTCATGTTTGACGAGCTGTTATGAGCAAATGTTTGGTATCACTACATGAAAAATGACCTGAGGTGTCAAATTTACTTATTTGTATCATTATTTTGATGTTAAATGCAGTCGCCTTAATCTGAGTAGACCTTCAGGAATCTTTAGTTCTTAAAAAGGTTGCACAAAGGGCATGTTAAGGGTGGGCCACCATAGAGATGTTAGAGATTAGATTTTCTAAGAATGTTCTGAGGGTTCAGAGCACCTGTTTGTATGTTCGACTTTTCTAGACTCTGATATGAGTTCCTGAAGGTAACGTCGGATCAAATCAACCTTTGACAGGTTTGTAAATGAGTCTTCCGAGAAATGAAAAGGCTCATTAGTTTTTTAGTTTGCACAAAGAGCAAACCAAAATAATTGTTTTGCATTTTAAAGGTTGGCAGACACACCACCACCAAGTTCCTCAACAATAAAACAATGGAAGTAGGAGAAACAACCAGCGCTCGTAAAACAATTTCAATCGGGTTTTTTTATGAAGAACTACGAAGATGAAAAACCTTGTATTTTGGATGTTTCTGAAGGCACTTTGGTTGTTTGAGAAGCCTTTGTGAAGACTATTTCCTGAGAACTCGTCAGAGAGTTGACAGGTTTGTCAATGAACCATCTGAGATTGCTGAGGTTCCTTGAAAAACGAGGGGGGTATATTAGTTTGTATTAAAGCAGATTGTACGAAAACATATGTGACCAACAGTTTGCCAGGGGCACATCTGATCTTCAAACAAATTATGTTCCTCAGTCTTTTGAGGATTGCTGGAGGTACCTAGAAAATGTCCAGTTTCAAGGATGATTACAAAAGCCAAAGGACCTCTTTGTTTCCAATGTTCCTTGAAGCATTGTTGTTGTTTGTTAACCTTTCAATAAGGTAGTTTTTTAAGAACTCTGAAATGTCAATGGCTCCTCCCTAATAAAATGTTTGAGAACCTTTCATTAAGGTAGTTCTTTAAGATCTCTGAAATTTCAATGGCTTCTCGAATCACTGTCATGGGAGGTTTGAGATACCCTGCTGTAATTAATGGTTAAAGCAAGGTTCTTAAAGGTACCCTCTATAATGCCTTAAAACCTTGAAATGAGGTCCTAGAAGTACTGCAAGATCAAATGAATCGTTTAAAAAGGGGCTTTTCCAAAGAGCTTTCTGAGGTTGAAGTGCTTTCACATTAGTAACCCTCTTTGAAAATAAGGTTCTGCACAAACCAAAGGAACCAAAAAGGTCAATAGAAATTATTTTATTTTGGAGGGTAGGGAGTCTGACAGGGAAACAGTAGAGACGAGAAGAGTGAAAGTTCTGATGGAATTTCATCCAAGGTAGCATCAGAGGACACTGTGTATGAAACAGACTGAGGGGGAAAAACTACAGTGGTAATGTGGTTTGTAAGCTGAACTGCTAAATGTATTTTGTAATTGTAGATTTATTTTAGATTTTTTTTCTGGACGGACTCTGCCAATGCTGAGGTTTTGGACCCCATTCTCTGTGATTTTCTTCAATTCCCTTTATGTGGATTTGTGCCTTAAATGGGTTAATGTTACTACAAATATCATAGTACAGTGGGGCATCTGATCTTGATTAAAACAAGCCTGCTGAAAAAAACTATTTTTTATTTATTATAAGAGAAGAATCAAGGATACATTCAATACATGTCAAAGCCCTCTTTTAAAGAAATAATCCAATTTAAAAAAAAAAAGTGTGATGATTTTCATTCTAATGACACGTTGCAACATTTTTAATAATTAAAAAAATCAGTTTGTGTGTGTGTCAATTCATCGTGTACTGTGAGACGGTGTGTGATCTTGTAGTTGACCCTTCCCAGTCTGCTTTGCTCCGTCCCTGCCTGGCTTTTTATGTCTTTAATGTTGCTCTCTCTTTTTAACAGCCAAATTAAAATGCCAGGGAGTTTTGTTTGTGTGTGTGTAATACATGAGCGCGGCCCGCAGAGAGGGCGGAGGTGAAAAGGTCGCCTTGTTTGGACAAAAGTAAAGAACTGGGCTTGCACAACTGTGAGATCTTCAATTCTGAATAAATATTTTAGTAGTATTTTTAGCTTCTGTATTTAGGTCATTGTTATATTATTGGTACGTATAGTGTATACGAAACAATCGAAATCATATGAATTAGATTAGTCACGTTGTTTATTTTTAATGTTTTTTACTTAAATCATCTGCACAAAAAGTAGAGAATAATACATACAACACACTATTGATTCCAATTTTTTTTGTTCCAGATACACAGGACAATATTGGGACAACTAATGATGTTCTTTCGTGGTTTTGAGTCACAGTGTGAGCACACATTGTCTGGTAACAGGTTATAAATGTTAAGACTATATAAAAAAAAACTGTGGAAAAAAACTGAAGGTAAAATTTCAATATATATTCAATATATTTTTTGGGGGGGTGTTTTAGTCTTTTCTTTTGAATGCTGCCGACAAGAAACCAAAATATAAAGTTAAATAAATAAGGAAAGAGTGTGTGTATCCAAAATCCATAAGCGAGGGATAAATATATACATACAGTGCCCAACGGGTTATTTTTATGAAGCGCTGCGGTGGCAGGAGGGACTAACCTCCTGCCAATGACGGCCCTCCTCCACCCTGAGGTCTGTGACGAGACGCCTGGGTGATCAGTGCTATGAATGTGATAGCTATATTATAACAGAATAAACAGAGAGGCCTCTTATATAAGCTAATGTTTAATCCTGTCAGGACATAGGCCTCTGTTATTCTTTTATTGTGTTTTTATGATTATGACCAAATACATCAAAAGGTTTTTTAATTATATTTATTTCATGGATAAATCCATTAAAAACTCTGCAGTTTCTATTTCATATAAAACCTCGCTTTTATTTTCTTCAGAGCATAACTTTAAACCTTAAATTACATTTTAAGATCTCTGAAATATCTACCATTTTTAAAAAAAATTTTTTTATATATAGTTGCCTTTAAAAGGCTTTGAGAGTTTTTGAAAATTTTCAATTAAATACGATATTTTTACATTTCATTGAAGTAGAAATTATGCATCTTAATAATACAATGGTTGAACGATTTTTGGATTTGTTGCGGAGGTTTCTGCACTGTTTAATCTAAATAGATGTGTGTGTGTGTGTGTGTGTGTGTGTGTGTGTGTGTGTGTGTGTGTGTGTGTGTGTGTGTGTGTGTGTGTGTGTGTGTGTGTGTGTGTGTGTGTGTGTGTGTGTGTGTGTACCCGGTCCTGAATTCAAATGTTAAAATTTATTGCACATGATTCTGTTTATGAGTATATTTCAGTACCATGCAAAAGTACATTTGTATGTGTGTGTCTGTATGTTTACATGGAGCTATATATACAGTATGTATATAGTGCACATTTACATTTGTGTAAGTGTGTGTGTGTGTGTGTGTGTGTGTGTCTGTGTCTGCATCTGTGCCAGTGATTTCCAGTACTTTGGGTGTGTGTGTGTGTGTGTGTGTGGGAGTCTTTGTATATGTGCCAAAGCGGTCCAGCTGGCATCAGTCTTAGCTGAAGCCGAGGCCGCTGTATCGGTCGCACTCAAAAACACACATACACACACACACACAGACATAGTCGACCACATTCCCATTCTGCATGCCTGTAATTATCAACCTCTTCTGCATCGACTACCATGTTGGCGTGCATTCAGCGCTGGTCTATACACGCCTGATTCAAACCCTTCACCGCGTACACGCTCCATTCTCCACCACACACGCTCGTCACCAAGCCTCGCCTCCATTTCATCTTGTGCGGCTGCACCGACCCGCAGAATGTAATTACACACTATCCGTGGTTTGATATTTAGACTGGCTGAAGATTTAAGGTTTTATCCAAGAAGAAGGTCCGCGTGGATAAAAATAGTCCCAAAGTGGTCTCCTCAAGCTCGGAGGAGAGGGAGGCCTGTTGGAGGGGAAATTAGCTTTGTTGTCTACTTGCTGCCTCGGTTGCTGACACCCTTTTTTCACAGCAAGACACTCTCTGTAGTATTTGAATGATTGGTCGATTACCTGCCAAAGAGACTACACCTCCCTGTCATGTACTGATCAATACTTGGAATGCATTTTTCAAAACTTTGATGTCAATCAAAAACATGTTCAAACACGATGAACCAAAGATGTTCCATAAGGACTGTAAGTTGGGGTGGGATGGCTGCCCTTTTTTCTCATTTCCATTAATGTGCATCAGATGTAGGGTTAAGGCTTAAAGGGACAGTTCATCCGAAAATCAAAAATACTTCGATATCTATTAAACCAGGGAACTTACACCAAAACCATCAAGATTGATAAATAGCACTACCGGTAAGAGGATATATATGTCTTATTGATTTCATGCTGAACCGTATCTTTAAGACACCTGTCACTTAGACTGCATATAAGCTGTAGACAGTCATGGTGATGTCACCCATTGGTTAGTGGACTGACGTTTTGAAGACTATAGGATCGTCGATTCCATCGTCGTCGTCTCGGATTACGGCCGTCAGCATATTATTTTTTTTTGCAGCCAATGAACTGAAGCTACCATATTTGGAGTGCAGATGAGTTAAGTAGAGACGCCGAATACGGCTGTGGTAGTGGCAGCGACCTGTCAATCACAGTAAGCCCGTCCTAAAGCATACTTCGCTTTATGGTCTATTTGACTCTAAATGGACCATAATTTACTAAATGAACATCATGCTGTATTAAAGAATACTTGAAACTAGAGATTGAGACCACAAACTCATGTTTACTGACGGAATAAATCAAGAGAGAAGACATTTTCTTTTAGACTTCTATAGAATCTGACTTATTTTTGCAACCAGAGGAGTTGCCCCCTGCTGGTCAGTAGAGATAATGCAAGTTTAAGACACTTCCGCATCGGCTTCACTCGTCAGAACCGGAGGTTGCTGCCTGCCTGCACATTAGAAAGGGGAGTAGTCCAAAAAGCATATCTTGATACAAACGCTTTGTCCACATACACATGTAGAACGCTTGAGTCAAGAGAGCATCTTTCGTTCTTGTACCACAAAGTCAACACTGAATCAAACTAATAGAGGAAACTAGAAAAAATTAAATGTCCTGAAGGAAATGACGTGACAGTTATGGTAGGCAAGGTTTTCTTTGTCCATGCGCTGCTCATCGTTCACAGTCCAATTAGCGAATTCAGACGCGATTATAGCAATACCCATTCCCATTCCAAAATCTTGCCCCACTGCTGACAGACTCTGAAAATGAATGCATTTATTATTATAAAGATTAGGGCATCGCTAACTGTTGCTAGGCCGCATCATAATATTTCTATGGTGATTTTAGGGGATGTCTTGGTGGTTTCTAGACTATTGTGTAGAATTACTATCTATGTATTATATACTGCACTACATCTGCAGTCTAATGTTTTATTTTTTTTTATTCCACAATGCGTCCTATTTGATAGAGGGAAAGAAATACAGTGCCAGTGAAGAAAAAAACATTTTAAACCATCAACAGTGATCTGAGACAGAGAAGATTGTTTCTTGGTTTCTAGATGTTAGGCCGTCTGAAAGCGGTAATACCACGTCTCATATTTAGTTTAATCTGTCTGCACAAGCAGAGAAACTGAATCTACAGCTAAAAGAACTTGGAGGGTGGACGCGTTGTTCCTGGTTTCAAAGCTGGAGCTTGTAGCATAAAGAGGTTTCTATGCATTGCAGGCATAGCAGATGTCTGTTTTGTTGTGCTGTGAGAGTAGTGAGCAGAAAACAAACACACACACACACACTCTCAGTACTCTGATCATGAAAACTGGCTTTGGCTGTGTTTTCTGCTGAACATCTTTGACATTTTTTCCTAAACGAATGAAAGCAAGATTGAAATTTACTTCATGTACAATTATGTCTCTGTTGGTTAAACAAATCAATCCAAATGAATACATATATTCTTTATTAATTAGCACATCCAATTGTTATCTATTTGGGACTGAATGTGTCCTCGTTGAATTGAAAATGTATGTTCTGTCATTTTGGACAGAAATAAGGGGCCACCATTTAGGGTTATTTTCAAAGAAATTAGTAAATGAATAAATAAAATCCAATCAATATCAATAGAGGTTTGAAAATAATGGATGAATGAATGAATGAATGAAAGAGAGAAAGTATGAAGGAGGTCATCCTGTCATTGGTCATTGTATGTAACTCCATTTTCAGTGGCGGAAGCTTAACATTAGTCAGTGCAGTTAAGTAAAAAAAAAAAGAATTAATGGATGGATGAATTAAAAAATGAATACATAATCACACCCCTGTTCGTACTGAATGTGATGTTGTATGTCGTAAAGAATTAGATTTTATGTGAATGAATGAATGAAGCTTTTGTGAAGCGACATTTGTTGGGAAACTCATTTAAGAAATGGAATGAACGAAGGAATGGTTAATTGTTCTGTATTGTTTTGCATCGCTGCTCATCCTCTCTTTATGAATGAGTTACCTGGTAACCTTTTCTTTGGTAGAAGTATTTAGTAAATGAGTGGATTAATTATTTTCCAATTTGATGAATACGTTTTCACCAAATATATGCATCTGACTCCCTCTGCTAACTGCTCCCTCTGTTTTTTCTTGCAGGTAAAACAGAGAGGAGCTCGTACTCGTACGGCAGAGAGTCCAACCCGCACTGCCACCAGGTCAGTCCCACTGTCAGTGTCTTCTTTTATAAAGGGTGTGTTGCTGAGTTGCTCTCCTCTGCTGGTGAGCGTACAGAAGAGAGCAAACCAGTTTTTGGAATTTGAAGAGGATGTTCAGTCTCGGGGACATTTAAGCACCAGAGTCTTTGTTCCTCAAACTTAAAGTTTTGTCGAAATAGAAGCCATGAGAGCATGTCGAGTCACCAAGCAATATGTGTGTTGTGTTTCTTGAACTGATATGAATCATCGATAGACCGTAATATGAATTTAGCAATGTAGCTATTTGGCAACATTATTCTTTTTATCAGATTTTAGCTGATGATAGCTTATAGCTTCCTCACTGAAAGCAGAGCATGTCGGGCAGAGCAGAGTGAAGCATTGCTGTTCATAGAGAGCCACTACAGCCTACCAGCCAATGGTCAAAGAGGTTTTAGCTTGTGAAATTGGAACTTTTTGATTCTGGCATATAACAGTTAAGGCACATTAGGGCAAAAAAAAAAAAGAAAAACTAAAAGAAAATGTAAAAGTCAAAAATGATACAAACAATATCGGATCTCTTTGCAATGTTGGATCAACGTTATCACACCACAGATGCTGCAGCTTTTGCAGACCTAATCCAAGCAACCTTTCATTTAGTTTGGTTGAGGAGTTTTTAGGCTGAAAACCAAAATGTTTAGCCGAAAGAGTGTAAAAGGTGTTGACAATTCAGTGTTGCTTTGTCACAACAACTTTCATCCATTTCATTTATCATTTCATGGTAAGAAGTCTTTCACTTGGCGGCAGTTATTGTTGCCTGCAACTTTTCTCGAGTCTTTAAATCATGCAGGTAGCAGCACCACCGGTGTTTGGTTATTTCATTATTTAGCTTCCTATGCGTCAATCATCCTCTCGAAGACTAAAAACAACAGCTGTTACATCTTTCTATTAAATATATTTTGATGTTTTCCATTGAGGTTACTAACTTTACCACATATTCCTAACTTCATAAAACTAATAATTATTCATTTTAACTTTATGTCTAATTCCTTTTAAAAGGAATATTTATCTTCGGCGGTGACGCCAGGTGTTATGAGGACTTTGGTAATAGCTGAGTTTTTAAATCTGCACCGTGATCTTCCCGCTCAGTTCTCATGGACCATATGCATCCATGAGAAGATGCACGTTGATAATTAAGAGAATATACAGATGTCAGTGTTTGATTCTGCCGGTGGAATATGAAACGGAGAGAAGCTTGATGTGCTCGCTTTAATTTGATGACCTCCTTCTAGTTTTTTTCATTTAAAAAATCACATACGAACGCAGGCTGTTGGACAAGTTGACTGAGTCTGATGTCATGGATTTATTTTTATTTTCGTCTTGAACATCCATTAATTAAAGCTTATCAAAGAGATGCATTTCTGTGCCTATGAAAATCAAAGTTGCGCTAAAAGATGCTGCTACATTTCCTTTTGCAGTGCTAGATGTTTGGGTTTCACATTGGGGGAATTAGATCATGTTATTTTACTGCTCAATAATTCAGAGATACAGACATTTCTGCACACGCCTTTCATAGCTGCAGAACGTTTCAAACATACTTTTAATGTTATACACTACTATATGACAATTTAAATAATGTGTGTGAATACATTAAAAAAGACAATTATTGATATATTTTATATAATGAAGATTTATATCAGTATAGTATAAACAGTAGTGAGACATCAATCTTATAAAAATGAACTTGGAATTAGTGTTTTTGTTATCATGCCCCTCCACATTCAAGGTGGAATTGTACTCGAATAAAACTGAAAGCCAAGTCACGTCACAGCTTAAAAATCAAATGTTTTCTTGTGATTTCTACTTGCTGCACTTAAGTATGGATTTTATTAAATCTTGCAATCAAATCCTTATCTGCAACCAAATAATCTGCCAAATTGTCATTTAAGACAATATCATTGTCAAATTATGTTGAGCTGGTATTACCTGTTATGCTCCTTTAGTCCAACTAGTGCAGCTAAGGGCGTGGCCGTACAGGGCGTGGCCGTACAGGGCGTGGCCGTTCAGGGTGTGGCCGTTTAGGGTGTGACCCTTTGGACAGGGCTTGAAGCGAGCAGATTGCTTGACCCCAGGAAGCCCTTCTTGCAGCGTAGTTAAGGACAACATGCCCGACTCAGCCAGTTGAGACCTAAAACCACCTCCCAAACTGGTGAGCTGTTCGATCATTTTCAAATTTTTCAAAGTTCATTAATATCAGATCTCCCTGAAACAAACCTTCAGTTACATGATGATAGCTCATTTACAGAACTACAGAATAGCCGTCAGCCTTTCATTTATGCACAAAAAACTCCCAATACCATCTCAACAAACTCCATTCAGGCAAGCATTCTAAAAGGTGTAATCAGATCAGAATACTTGTCAAATTGGGACCAGTTCCTGAGGCTGGATTGTTGGAGCAATTATAAAATGGTATGAATGGCCTAACGGAGATCTAGACAGTTGATTCATTAAAGTACGAGGTTTATCAGACTTCGTGATAATGGGCCAACCTAACTTTCTTTGACAAAATGATAATAACGTTTTAAACTGGATCCACTAGACTGTACGTCCAAATACAATCTACCATTTTTTCCTACGCTTTGTGTTTTTGGAGATCAACACCAGTGCCTTGGACTGGCAAGGTTGATGGTGGTTGCCAACAGGGGCAATCAAACTAAAAAAATCGGATTGACGGCGGTCCAAATGTCGTTGCCTGGGGCAACTGGGCAACAGTTTACTGCCAAGCCTTGTGAATGAAGAGAAGACGGCAAGTGGAGTGAAATAAAGTAAAGGGAAAGCAAAAAACTCCAGTGTTGCATTTGAAGGACTCGTAGTAGACACTGAGGGTAACAAGACCTTCCTGCCTTTTGGTTTTGATCTTTTCCTTTCTGTTATGAGGACGGGATTTGGCCCTGACAACCTTGTGAACAAACATATACACAGTGAGAGAGAGAGAACATGCTGTACACTTTTGTTCAGCAACTTGTTCAGTTCAGTCTTTTGCATTTTCCACCTTCCATTTATCCAACTATTAAGACATTCCCTCACTTTCTTAAAGCAGTTTTGTTATTCAGTAATTTGTTAATTTCTAGATTTATTCAGGTTTTCATTCATCTCTTCACTTAAATTCTCCATTCAATGTTTGTCCATTCATTGAGTCACTATTTTTGCTTGCATGTGAATAATCTGAGTAATCTATTAGGTGTTCATATGTTCAATCATCCAAGCAGTGATCATCCACTCTCTGTCACTCATTAATTCGTTCCTTGTTAATTTATTCACTTTTTTTAATTCACCTATTCCTAAGGTGGCTGGTTCATATTTTTATTTATTGTGTTCAGCCACGTGTCAATTGGCCTATCTGAGCACCGCTCATTCACTCATACATTTCTTTTCTCATTAGGAGGTTTGTTCATTCATCCATCCATCCATCCATTTATCCTTTCATTTATCCTTTATAATTTATTGGGTTGTAGGTTCATGTAGTCATTTACGAAGTTCAACCTACTGTCCATCCAATCCCTCCATCTAAACACTCATGAACTTAAACAATAATTTACTAAAATGTGTCCTTTCCTCAGTCCATTTTGTTGCTGTTGTTGATCCATCCATCCATCCATCACCAACTTGCTGAACTTTTATTTTTAACCACCTCTCACATCCAGCTGTGGCCTTTTGTGAGGCTTCAACAAACTGTAGAGGACAAAAATATGAAATAAATCAAACATTACTGCCTCACTGGCCACTTTCCTATTGGGCTGCTGTCAAATTATCCTGTTACACAGTCTGAATGGCTCCTGATGGAAATTGTTTGGAAATGGCAGATAAATTTACATGCTGGGCTGAAGTCCAAAACGCTCTGGCTTCATCCTCGGCCGTTAGTGGAAGAAAAAAAGAAAAAAAGAAAAACACTTAGAGGGGAGGATGAGCCTGCGCGCTAACAGCAGGAAGATTTCCAATGACCCCAGTTTGTTCCACAACTCTGACCAAATCCAATACATTTGTACTATTGGTGTTTTGAGGTAATTTAGGTTTTGGTTCCACATTTCGGATTTTTTTGAATGTTTAACTTTTGACTCTTCACACCATAACGTTGATATTGTGCTCAGTCACAATCTGCAAATGTCCTCCAGCTGAGGTCCAAAACATTTAGAGTGATAATCTGGATTGAACTTCCGTTTCATTTTCACTATTATTCATTATTCGGTGTTATGTTAGCGGATTTTCCTGTTTGGGAGGATGGTTAGGTGTAGTGTGCTCTTATTAATCAGCACTGACTGAAGAATCCCTTACTATGACTTCACTTTCAGTAGTACTAGTAGCTAGGAGCAGTTGACCCACAAAGCTGTTTGGCTCAATTGTTTTTCCAACCCAGGAAACAGCTGCCAATGGGCAAAGCACCACACCTTAGAATCACTGAAAGGATCTATGATGTGGGCAGTGATTTGAGGTTTGGAACCAAGTGAGGCGCTGCATCGCGGTTCAGTAGTTTTGCAGGTATTTGACTGTAAGAGACATTGGACAAACCCAAACATTTGACATAATGGTAGAGCTATATGTAAAGTCTGAGTATCATAAAAGTAATTATGAGTAATAATGCCGCATTTCCACTGCATGGTTTGTCACAACTCTACCCAAATTGGTTTGTATTGTGAAGCAGCGGTATTTGACGTGTTGCCAGTGAGGATGTGTTGGTTAGAGAGATGCACCGATTGATCGACTTCCGATCAAAACCTGATGGTTTTCAGCTGATCGGCCATGACCAGATACCTGCCGGCCAGTTTCATATGTTTATTTTTTAGCTGGTCACATTTGTGTGCCGCCACCACATGATAGTTTTACATTGACACATAGTGCCTGTTTTAGACCTGCCCCTCTGTGTGGATCAACTGTCTGTGCATCAGTCTTCAGAATTCAAATGGTGGACAATCCAATATGCCCAAGGGTCTAGGTTGTTGCTGTCCAGCAGAGCAGTATACCTCAGTGTTTATTTTCTGCACAACCAAACCTTTTTACTTCAGTAGTCAATTTGTATTTTGTGCAAACTGACTGCTTGGTTCCAGTGTAAACTGGAAAGCTGTCTGGGTCTGACTGGTGATTCTCTCCTAGCTGTAAATGGGTGGTGGGGGCTGGGAAACGTGGCCTCCTGCCAAGGTACGTGCCCAACCCCCCAACAGCTCGCTCTGCTCCCCTAAAAGCACCCAAACAGCCTCCAAAAACCATCGTCTGCTGGCTGAAGGTGGCATGAATACGCTCAACAAACCAGGGGTGGAAAAGACATCGGTCTGTTGTTTAGTACATGTGGCATCAAGAACAACTCTTTTTTTTTTATTTATCTGAAGAAAGAATTACATTTTCTAATTATACTTTTTTGCTGTAATTTGCTGTAAATTACGAACAGTATACATATTTTACTGTTCTTCCTGTGTGCACTAGAGGTACTTAAAATGAGTATTTAAATTTCCATTTTTACTCCCCATAATCTGCATATTTTGTAGATGGATTGCATGCTGTGTCGTTGCCTAAAACCGCATTTGTATTTTTTCTGGCTACTTCAAGGACTCTTCTTTAATGTTGGCTTTAAAAGATTCCAAGTTACATTTCAAAGATTCATTATTGACCTTGGAGACAGCAGTTGACAACAAAACAATATCCCCTTCAGGTCCATTTAGCTGCTGATGTGTGTTTGAGCATATGACATGATATTCATCAGCAGGTAGAGTTCAGTTGTCATGATCCCCACCTCTCTGTTCCTGAGGCTTCATTGAGGGTCGCTCATTGATCTCCTGCAGGGGGACCCTCCTGCACGGAGTTTCACACTGTAATTGACATGACAGTTACTTTAAAGCTCAGTTGTCACATGTCAGGACCATTATTTACACCTGTCAGGAAGATACAGTAGTTGGCTATTTTAAGGGAGATAGAAAAACCATTGCACTTGGTAGTTTAAAACCAGCTATGTTTCTGTTTTCCTGACATGGAACCCTTGTGGCTGTGTAATTAAAGACTGTTGGTCCTGAGGAGGATGGAGCTTGACATTGTTATAGTACCACAAAACCTTTTGAGTCTCTCTGCTTCTTCCTGTTCTGAGAGAACAGGGTTGGATGACGGCATCAGTGGTTACCGCTGTATGAGCGCTGTGCACTGCTGCTGTAATTTAGCGTTCTCCTACAAAAGCCAGCAACACGTGTCAATTTACGCTCTTGAAGTCTTCCCTTTTTGTCTCATGTGGGGAGCAAACAGCGGTTTAAATGAATCCTAAAGGTTTTCCTGTGGGACAAACTTTTTACAAGCAACAACCATCATCGGACGGACAGATGCAATGCACTGATCTGATCCTGCTCCCAGGAGGTTGAACCACTTAGACACAAATTACTCCATAATCTTTTCCTTTAGCAACACCCACAGGGAAAACCCGACAACATTTTAAGCTCCACTACCGGTAGTCATCAGTGTATTGTTTGCTCTTTCCCTCCTTTTATGGGGCTCTCTGTGGCTTCACCACTGCTGAGAGTCTTCACCTGAACCCCCCATAACCACAGCAGAAACACCCTCATGGGTTGTATAATATACAGCCAGTAAACACACACACACACACACACACACACACACACACACACACACACACACACACACACACACACACACACACACACACACACACACACACACACACACACACACACACAGACATACACTCACACTGTGGGGTTTCTCTAATGCTGCTATCTAAAGCCATCTAAAGGGACATTATGCCTACATAAGCAGACAGATCCACATCACCTGGAGGGAGGTGAGAAGGTGATCCTGTTTTTCATAATTTCCCTCCGTCCCTCAATTTTTCTCTTCTCTCTCACTGTGTCGTTCATTCAAGCAAAAGCCACTGCCCTGGCTAGCACACACACACACACACACACACACACACACACACACACACACACACACACACACACACACACACACACACACACACACACACACACACACACATACATGCACACATACTCGCACACTCTCAGCCACACCAAAGCGTGCCTGTCATCCAGTTATCGCCTCACAGATCAGTAGGTTAGTTGTGGGCCGGCAGCTACAGCTGAGGCAGCAGCAGCAGTCTGGATGTGAGGTTCTGGAGGAATGCTTGAAAAAGCCTTTAACACATCTCTCTCACACACACACACACACACACACACACACACACACACACACACACACACACACACACACACACACACACATACTCCACACCATCACACATCAGTCAGTGGAAAGTGCTGAAGGCTCGGTTTTGAAGCTTTCAGAGAGGAGCTCAGAAGCTGCATTTACCTATTAAAGAAGGAGGGCGCGCACACACACACACAGGCACACACACACACACACTTCATATCAAAGCACATGTATATAGATATTTCACGTTTTTTCCATAACCATACATTAACTCTCTCGCAAACATGCACCTACACAGCATGCATGGGATGAACCCCAAGCAGTTTCAGGGCGTTTTTTTGATCCTGTCACATTTACTCACTGTGGCCTCGTTTTTTCAATGCAATGTATAAGTCCTGCACCTCTATGGAAAAGGTGCAATCATGATTAGAAGTTTTTTTTTTTTTTTTTTTTTTTTTTTAATGGAGTATAATACCGTACAGTAACCATGCAATCCTAAAAAAGAAAAAAAAAGCTTGTTTAATTTCTTTGATAATTTCTTTTACAAAAATTTGAAATCAATGTAATCCATACATCCAACATTTTTTCCAAGTGTTTAAAAGTGTTACCAATGTTTAGGAAAATAATGTAGGCTCTACGTATTATACACAATGAATCACATTTTTACAACCTCTACTTACAGCATGTCCTCTCCTCTCCTCTCTGCTCTGTGTTCAGCAGCCCGCAGTTCATTCAAAGTTTCACAGAGTTTTTGTTTCCTGTTGGTCTCTGGCGAGTCAATCATGGCTTCTGAGCTGTTCTGAGGAGCGAGAATTTCATGCTTTTACCGGATCTGGTTAAAGCAAAAGGTTTATTCATGGAGATATTTTTAATGTCATATCAGTAAAGTTCGTAATTCAAGATGTGTGGCTCCTCTCTACATTAACCACACTACAAACACCTAAACTGCTGAAACAGTAGCAGGTCCTTAAACACTCTGAGGGCTCTCCAAACACACTGACCTCTGACCTCCACGCCTCTCTGAAGGGTCAACAGACTGCAGAGAGAGAGATAAAGAGAGAAAGTCCTTGTCTGTCTTTATCTTTATTTCTTCCAGCTAATCTTACATGTTAATGGACACTTCAGGCTCATAAAATAATAATAAAAATAACAATGATAATAATCATAATTGTCATAATAATAATGATAATGATCATGATAATAATAATGATGATAATATTGTTGATAAGACCGATAATAATCATAAAAATATAATAATAACAATAATGGCAGTAATAATGATATGTGTTATACTATCTATAATAATAACAATACTAATAATGAATATAATGATAATACATCTTATAGGTATAGTAATAATTATTATTATTATTGTTATTATTATTACGATCAATATTATTATTGTTATTATTATTATCATTATTATTATTATTATTATATTACAACAAAATTATTTCCAAAACAGGGCAGAGCAGAACAGGCAGCCTTATAAGGCTATTTTAGGGTCCATTATGCTTATGATAAAATCTGACAAATGCAAACCATGTCATGAGCTGGTGGTATTAATCAGGATTTCACCCAAACATGCATCCGCGACAAGTTCGTGTCGTCAGGAGAGTTCGGTAAATCTGACCTGAAGAAAAATGTTCTTGCATGAGGCCTTCCTCCTTTTCCTTGTTCACTCCCTTTATGGTGCACAACACCTTAAAGTGAAATGAATCATGTGTAGAGTTTCAAAATTCTCTCAGTTTTAGTCTGTCCCTTTTTTCTGTCTGTCTCCTGTTGCTTTGCTCTCTCTCGCTCTCTCTCTCTTGGTCTCTCTCTCTCTCACGATGCAATGTTTCCACAGATCTATGGAATGTGTCTGTATGGCATTACTGCGTGTGTGTGTGTGTTTTTGTGTGTTCGCGCACGTGCGACAGTCCTCATGGTTCCCATGCGTGGGCTTCATAGTGGAATCTGGTTACTAAGGGGGTGTGCGTGCGCGTTCATCGTCACTTCATTCCGTCGGTCCTCGGGGCTCGTCCCCATTGGCTGTTTTCTGACCAATGGCGCGGCAGCAGGAAGTACAAGCCCCCAACAGCTGGTCTGAAGTCCAGGAAGAAAAAAAAAGAAAAAACAAGGGCAAGTCAAAGACTGTTTACATGGAGGAAAATATTAATGGAGCCACTCGGCCCATAGTTTGTCCTGATCGGCCATATCTTTATTATAGCATGTTTATAGGCTATATTATATGAATTTACACTGTGGGATCATTAAAGGCTTCTCTTATCCATCCATCTATCCATCATAAATAACTCTCCTCTTACATCCATTCTGTGTAACTCTGTGTGTGGTGAGATGTTCCTCTCACAGCTGCTTTCCAGCTCTGAACATACACACACACACACACACACACACACACACACACACACACACACACACACACACACACACACACACACAAAAGCACACACACACACACACACACACACACACACACACACACACACACACACAGACATCCAGCTGCTCGTGGCTCTCAGGAGACTCTCAGCCGTCGTTTAGTCTCATTTGCCGGCCGAACAGATCGACACTATTTTCTATAGTATTTTGTTTGACTATCGATCACAAACACACCACACTGCTGGGCTCTTGCTCGTTGATGCATCGGCTTTGACAGCTGACAGATGTGTGTGTGCTATCCCTTATATGCACGAGACCACCCGGTGCTGTTGTGACGTGATGGAGCTGCTGGGGTTCCTTTGAGTATATTTGTCGGGAAATATCAACTTTATCAATAACACAGTTTTGGCATTTCAAAAAATCGGATAATGGCATTTTGTTTTATAGCAATGTCCAATGAAACAATTGAACGCAAATCATAAAGACTTTGATTTTTGGCTCATTATTAATGGCCATGGCTATGTCCTTTGCACTACAAGTAAAGATAAAAAACAAGGCATTGAGAGGAATGACCTGCATGCTTTTGTTTTTTGGATGCAGTGACCCTGTTTTGAAAAGGTATTTGTTCAACTCGTGTAGCAATACTCAGTGTTTGTATTGTCAGGCTCGGGCATCATGTAGGCAACTCTGTATCTCTGTCAGTGAAGTTAACCCTCTCCCCTCTCTGATGTGTCTAACATCAAATAGCAAGCTGCCTTTCAGACACACACACACACACACACACACACACACACACACACAAACTGCGAATGAAGTACAACAGCTGGTTACAGACATTGAACAGAACTGAGCTGTCAGGCCTACACTACAGAGCTGACACACACACACACACACACACACACACACACACACACACACACACACACACACACACACACACACACACACACACACACACGTACATATAAGTAAACCGGTCTTGATCCATGAGATGTGGGGAAAGCTAGAAGATATTTTTCATGTGTGCTGCCTTCATCAGAGCTTAGTTCTGCAGGACTTCTTATCTGTGACAGATGAAGTAACAACTTCCTGGATCCCACAGGCCTTGAACCTCCTTTAAATAAGAAATATATGCAGACTAGGCCTGGACATTTTTGGAAATTAATGCATGGCCATAAAGGAACAGCTCAGCCCACTACCAAAAAGTACATATTATTCATATGATTACATATTTTCTTTCCCTCATATATTCTACATGCTCACAACAAAGACAGTAGGATACCCTCAGTAACTGGGTCATGATTTCTGGAAAGACATATTACTGTTTAGCTTTTCAAACGCAGTTGTTTGGTGCTTTGAGCACCAAAAACCGAGACCATAAACTAATGTTTACAATGTTAACTGAGGAAATACATCATAAATCAAGTTAGAAGTTTTCTCGTAGTCTTCTATACAATCAGACGTTTTTTTTACAGTCGCCCCCTGATGGCCAGTAGAAATAATGCAAGTTCAAGGCACTTCTACGTTGGCCTCTTGGGGACAGCAGAATAAAGAATAAAGTCGTAAATGCAATATTTACAAATCATCACCTTTCAAGTTGATACAGCAATCGTTTGCTTATATTTGGCTAAGTAAGGAACTTTCTTCTTTTTTTTTTTTTTTTTTTTGCCCACCCTTGCAGTGGACAAAAGCCGCAGTGTTTCCAAGCACCAGAGTCCCTTCAGCAAACCTTTCATTTTTCCCCAGCGGGGTCCCACAGCTGGATCTCCAGCACCATAATTAGTTCAAATTCTCCACAGTAACTTTAAACATCCAACAGTTACAAACAACATAGTCATTGTGTCTCTTTTAGCTCTGTTTTTGGTCTTCACCAACTCCTGAGGGAGATGTCTGTCTCTTCAGCTGCTAAATGCTCCAAATGTCCAACAGCGTTTCTCAGAAATAACAATGTCCATTCTATAAAGTTTTATTTCTACACTCGGTGTGTTTGTTCCTGGTTATAATGACTCAAATGTCTCTACAAACTACAAAGTGAAGGCAGCTGGGACTGAGGCATGATGGGAGCGATCAGTTCAAGATGGCACCGCAGGGAAGCCTATTTCTCATTCTCTTTTCATCTCGCTTTTCATCTCCAAATATAAATCTGTCTCTCCATCTATCATTCATTCACTTCCTGTCTCCTCCCCATTCTTTCCTGATTATCACTCCCCCTTCCCTTCTTCCTCTCTCCCTTTTCTCTCCTTCCCTACGTACTTCTTCTCTCCTTACCTTTCCTTCTTACCCTCGCCAACCACTACCTTCCTCCTTTCCTCACCTATCTCCCTCCTTCCTTCCCTTCTTCTTAAAGATCTGCTTCATCCTCTTGACTTTCATTCTCTCGTCCCCTTTTCTCTCTTTTGACCTCCTCCCCTCCCTGTCTCTTCCTCTCAAATTTCATCCTTTCTTCCTCCCCTTCAGCAATTCCCTCCCTTCTTTATCAGCTCGCTTCCTAATCCATTTCTTCACTCCTCCTTTTCCCCTTCAACTTTTTGTCCCTGTCATATTAACTTCTTTTGTTCTCTCCTTCTCTTGTTTCCTTATTAACCATCCTACTTCCATAACTTCTGTTTTCCCTTTGTCTTCTTTTACCACTTACTGTCTCTTTTTCCCCTTACCTATTTCCTTCCCTCCATTCCTCCTTCAGTTTCATTTCCATCCTTCCTACCTTTCTTTATTTCCTCCGTCTGATCTACGGTGTCTCCCCCTCATCCTCTCCCCCCTCCCCCCCCTTTTAATTGCGTGCAGGAAGCTGCCAGATATTGTGAGGTGTAATGTGCTGTCTGATTCCTCTCTTAGTGTTCTTAAATGATCGCTATTTATTTGTCAAGCCAAGCGTTGAACGCTAATTAAGGAGAAATGCTTTGAACTGCTTTGCGTGTGTATGTGTGTTTGAGTGAAGTGTGTGTTATTGGCTTGTGTGTGTGTGTGTGTGTGTGTGTGTGTGTGTGTGTGTGTGTGTGTGTGTGTGTGTGTGTGTGTGTGTGTGTGTGTGTGTGTGTGTGTGTGTGGAGCAGTTAGAAGATGGAGGAAGTTGTCATTGGCAAGTCGATCCCTCGCCGCTTCGAATGCTACTGCAGGCAGATGTGTTTGTGTTTGTGTGTGTGTGTGTGTATGTGATTGTGTGCGTTTGCTGTTATCTGTCCCTGAGGTTTTTTTCTTGCTCTGACATCATTCTAAACATACACACACACACACACATAGCAGATGGTGTTTCAGAGACTCCAATGCGCTGATCTTATTGGCCGTTGTCTCTGTGTATTAGTGTTGTCGTGGCGGATCTGTGACCTGATTGGCTGTCTCAGTCTTTAACTCTTGATGACCAGGTCAGTCCTTACCTTGGATATCATCGGTTGTTTGACCTTGCCAAAAAATTCCTGTCTTTGTTGACAACTTTAAGCTAATTGACCCTTCCTAAATCCCGCCCCTTTTTGCTCTGTGCTCCAATAACAGTTGAGCAAGCTTTGAACTTGGCAGGAAGTTTCTCAACTTTCCCCTTTTCCTGTTATACTCATATATGTGACTTCTGATTAAGGGTAACATTGCTAGGGAAGTCATGCCATGGCTCTGAGAATTTTTTAACTACTTTTCCACTATTTCAGTCTTTTAATAGAGTCAATTTTTTAATTCATATATGTCAGATGTAGCCCTGGTTGTGTGTAATGTTGTGTGATGTACGTTTACAGTGTTCTGGCACGGTGAGTCCAGTTTATTCCTGTGTCTCTGCTGTTTTTTTTTCTGTTTCTGGTAGCAGCCTGAGGGCCTTGCTCCCTCAGGAGTGTGTGTGCAGAAATATGTACACATATGTGTGTGTGTCAGCTGGAGCGAAGCTGGCGTACAGGTGCGCCGCTGCCTCGCCAGCACTTCCTGGTAATTAATGACTTCTTCCTGTCTCTCTCTCTCTCTCTCTCTCTCTCTCTGTCTCTGTCTCTCTCTCTCTCTCTCTCTCTCTCTCTGTGTCTCTCATAGTCGGGATGGTGGAAATTGATGACATCTGAGTATTTGCTTTTTCAGTCACATTAAGGAACAGAGGGTTGAGTCTGAGAGGTATAAATTGTGGAGGGAGAAAATATGGAGGGGGGCAGTAAAAAAGGGAGAAAACAGCAAAAAAAATCATGTTCTGTTGATAAGAAATGTCCGTTTGGTTGATTTTAAAGTGAATATCCTGAACTGTCACTGTAGTGAAGTGATACCAAAGATACCACTCACGTCTGTGTGTTAAAGGGATAGGTCGGATCTTTGGAAGTGGGGTTGTATGAGGTTCCCCTCCATAGTCAGTGTGTTATTAACCACAGATGAAGGTCGGCACGCCTCCTTCTTGGAGAACAACACAGGAGTTACCGCACGGGAACAAAGTAATGTACTGCTGTGGGCAGAAAAACTTCTCACAGACACCTTAAAGAAGGGACCCAACAAAACATTAAATCTGTTAAAGTGTACGCTATATTTACATATTTTTGCTTGTTTACTTTGCCATGAGACAGCCGTTTCCGACCGAGAACTAAAGCAGTGGTATCCAGCTTTGCTCTACAGCCACAGCCACCAGACAGTAATTTTACCACGCTGAACACGGGGGGTTGCTGGTCCTCCTCTTTCAATGTAGTCTGATATCTTAGCTGTGAGCATAGATAACTTCTTCAGTAACACCGTCGGAAACAAAGCTCTCCCACGGCAAGGTTAACCTGCTAAGATACTCAAAATATACTTAAACTGGTATCAACCTTTTTTAGGTCGGCATTTTTTAAGTAGTTACAATACTTTTTGCTGCTTCCTCCGTCCACAGCAGTAACCAACCTCACTTTAAAAGACCCCAACTATCCCTTTGAGTAGAAAGCTTGAGTCAGGATGTGGTGAGCCTAGCTTAGCATAAAGACTGGAAGCATGTACGGAGAAAGCTAGCCTGTCTCTGTCCAGAGTCGAAATAAACCCAGACCGATGTCTCTCGAGCTCACTAGTTCACATTTCATGTCACTTGTTCAACGTGTTTCAGGGGACGTTACGTTCCACTCTGCAGAGATTCATCTATCCTGAAAACTTTTTTATTTTGTTCTTCTTAATGTCTGTCTCCCTTCTGCTTACTGCTCTGTCTCCCTTCTCTCTCTCTTGACTCTTTCTCTCTCAAATGTTTCTCCAAAATCTAACATTTTTGACTTTTGTTGCTCTTTCTCTCCATCCCTGTCTTCTTCAGACTTCCTTCTCTCATTTTTTCTGGTTTTATCATTCGGCTTATTTTTACCTCACTCTCTCATTCTCGCTCTCTCTCTCTCTCCCTCTCTCTCTCTCTCTCCCTGGTAATCTATCTTAGTTAATATCATCTCTGTGAGCAGCTGGGTACCGGAGCCCAGTCAGCTCTGTGAGAAACAGACCTCTGGTTGTGTGTGTGTGTTTGTGTGTGTGTGGGTGTGTGTGTGTGTGTGAGAGAGAGAGAGAGAGAGAGAGAAAAAAAAACAGCAACAGAAGGAAAACAAGACAAAATAGAAAGTAAAACAGAAGCAAGCGAGCAGCAGCGTACACAAAACACTGTAAGGCTGTATGAAGATACATATAATCATCTCCATGGAGCTACGCAGAGCAGGGAGTTATGGGTCACTGTAGGTCGCCGAAGAGTTGACAAATGCACATCTCGGTGCATTTCCCGGTCCCCTGAGGAGAAACCTTCATGATCCCTTGTCGTTTTATAATGGGAAGGTTCCTAACTGAGTGAAATGATACAGGAAGTATCTAAGTGGCCTCTACGATAAGTTCTGGTTCCATTCTCTAGATGCTAAGAAGGTGCTACATTGCTTCCTTTCTTGTCTCCTTTTGTGTAGGCGGTTTTCTTTTTCCCCAAGACCGAAGTGAAGATTCTTCTTCACATCCTTCCTTGACCTCATAACTTTTATTTAGGGTCGAGAAAAAGATTGAGGAAAAGACACTAGATGTTATTTTGGACTATTCAACCACTTCCTTCATCTAGCTTTAAGGCAGGACAGGTGATATGTATTCTGCTCTTCTCGATCGCGGCTGCTGCAATTTCATCCAGGTCTAATTAGGTTGCTTGGTATAATTGTCCCATCATACGAGGTCTGTTCTCTTAGAAAAAATGAATGTCAAGTTCTGCTAGCTCTGATTTGGACCTGTAGAATTCTCTATTTCCCATGACAGCAGCTACACATAATGACTTCAACGTTATAACAGAAAGCCTTTGTTGAAATATGTGGTCAGATTCCAGGCAGGGAAAAACAATTATAAAGTCCATTGCATTTTGGGAACTGTAGGATCCAGTGTTTTTGGAGATGGACCCGTAAAGGTCAGGATATCCTCTGCTGCTTCGATTTTGACCATTCTTTTTCAAATCTTTCTCCCGGTAGAACCCAACTTTATGCAAGTGAAACACTTAAATGCTAAAATAGCCCTTTAACACACTCTGACTATCCCTTTAATCTTTGTACCCGTGATACCAAAATTGTATCGTGCAGATAAGTGTGTAATGAAGTGCAATTGGTGGAGACGGCGAGACAAGCAGGTAAAGAGAGACAGACTGAGAGAGAGAGAGAGAGAGAGGGACGGTTGTTCTGCCTCTCCTCCAGCCTCCTCTAGTTGCCGGGGTGACTGGTCTGGCCCGGCCTGGCATCGATGCTCAAGTGCGAGAAGAAGAAAAAGAAACAAAGCAAAGAACAGAAAAGAAAGAAAAAGCGCCACAATCAATGAGACCCTTTTTTTTGTTTTAGTGGGAACCCCCTTTACCCCCTAACGACACACACACACACACACACACACACACACACACGCACACACAGAAACACACACAGACAGAGGAACAGGATGACTGAATCAGTGTGTGACTGTGTGTGTGTGTGTGTGTGTGTGTGTGTGTGTGTGTGTGTGTGTGTGTGTGTGTGTGTGTGTGCCTTTGTGTCTGACTCCCTCTCTGTCTCTATATGTGTGTGTGTGTGTGTGTGAAAGAGAGAGTGTGTGTGTGTGACTGACTTTATTTAAGACAAGGGCCCTTTTGTTTTAAGCCGGAGAAAGGCTCGGAGACCGAGGCTGGCCCTGTAATTGGCCTACTTAGGCCCTGCTTAGCATGAGAAAAGCCTTTACTTGGCCCGCCAGTGGCAAGCTAACTCTTGTTTTCAGAGAGGACGGACGTGACTGATCAGAATTCAGATTAGCCCCCGAAAAACATCCATCCATCCCCCCCCTCTGCTTTAAACACACTGCTCACTAATTACTTAACGAGAAAGCTGGGAAAAAAAGTCTACACTTTAACGGAGTAGTGGTGGAGTCTATTTAAGGGGGGTTCGCAGGCTCTTTTTCACCTCTTCCCTCCTTGCTAACTTTTTGGGCCTCTTTAAAAAAAAAAAAAAAAAAAAAAGAAAAACACTCTCCTACGTCCTTCACTGTGTCTTTTATTCTCGCGATCTCCCCTCTTTTTTTTCCCGAATCAGCCCAGACGCCACTTGTTGCCGCCGAATCATTGAACTTAATTAGCGGGGACAATGTGTGAGCGGTTTGCTAAGTTGCGGCCGTAAACAGAGTCACGGAGTTAGAAGGAGGGAAGAGGCAGAGAGGAGAAGTTAGACTCCGAGGCACGGAGGACCTGTAGGGTGAACGTTCTCCACGCTGAGCAGCATGAGGCGGCTCTCACCGAGGTAAATACCGCCACGCGCCCCCGTTCATTTCCACGAGGTGTCTGAGGTAGGCCCGGCTCCTGGAAGTTTGGCGGCTACGAAATCAAATCAGAGGGGAGGTTATTTGTTTATTAATTTGTCTTTCTGATGTCTTTTAAATTTGTGACTCTGAAAACGTTTATGTAAAGATTTTTAATTAGCTACGTTGCTATATTCTAAAAATATTTCTCAATTGTATTGTGATCAATTTGATTGAATGATTTCATTTTATCATTGGCACATATTGACTTCTATGTATTTACACGCGTTATGCTAAAATGACCAATTTCCTTCATGTATAATGGGTGGGAATGATGGAAAATATATATATAACACTTACATTCGTGTTATTGCATGACCAAAGACGGTTGGGTGATGCACAGTTGGCCATGTGAGGGTTAAAAACACTTTATACTGACAATTTAACAATCAATATCCTGACATTGTTCCAGATATTTGAAGTTCTCTCTTCAACAATCCGACGTTCCGCAGCATTACTTACGTTCCAACTGTGTTCAGCATCCTGACAAGTATTCCAGATCGTTCTTCTGTCAACGTTCAATATAGCTGTCTTTGACATATAACATATTTTAACATTAAACATTCTGATCAGCATCATTCCAGTTATCCTCAACGCTCCGATTGGGATCAACATCCCAGTGATCAATATTCTGTTTGCTCTCAACACTCTGATAATTTCCTTCCACATCCAGTAATCAACACATTCAAGCGCTGTGGTTATTGTTCCGGATAATTCCAACATTTTTTTCCTCAACTTTTCAACTCAACATGCTGAAAAGTTCTCTTCATTCCAATCATTTTCAACATTTAAAGTAACATTCCAGTGATGAATACTTTACTGATTGATTGTTAATGTTTGACTTTTGTTGATATGTCAGACTTTCCACACAACACTAAACTGACAACATTTCAAGCTGCCTTAAAATTACAAACTTCAGCATCCCGACTACCAAGACTTTTTACGGATGATTGTAAAAAATGGTTGCCTCAGCATTCAAGTAAAAAAGCCATGTCAACATGCTGAACTCCAACGCACTGAAAAATCATCTTGAATGCTTTGAATCACATTATCTTCCAAAAATACTCGTTTTAAAGGATGTCAGGTCATATCGTATTCTATTATGACTGGCTTGTCTTTGTGCCACAGTCTGCAAATCAGGAATGTGTTTTCCTGCTTTGTTCTAATTCCCTTGTGAAAGACTGGTGCGTCCTTCCTGGTCTTTGAGTCACAAGGTCACATGATTGACAATCTCTCTCTCTCTCTGTCTCTTTCTGTTTCTGTCTGTCTCGCTGTCTCTCGACCAGTCGATACTGGGAGGCGAGATGGGTTTGGGGAGTCCCGGCGCAGCATCGCCCACCAAGCCGGCCGGTCAGTACTACCAGCACTACGGCTCCAACCCGCGGAGGAGAACGCTGCCTATGGACGCCATGGGTGAGACGACGTTGACACACTCACTCATTACACAGACCCCATGAACCCACAGGGAGAGACGCAGTGACGTTCACATTAGCCATTCTGTCTTTAAGCTGCTTTTCTCTGTTACAAGATGTCAAACAATGAGAGGATGAGTTTAAAAATGTTTTGGCCTGCAACCCCATTTTTACTTTCCAAAATTCTTGTGACATAAATTTAAGTTTGGTATTTTTTATTCCAAAAGCATGGAGGGAGAAATACTGAATGATAAATGATCATACAATTATAACCAACAAAACAACCATTCTAAATGAAATGTTGTCGTGCTGCAGAGATGTCAAGGCCTCCACATCACATTCTGAAGTCTTCTTTGTTTAGATCCCTGCAAAAATCACACCAAAAATAATTTAAATACATTTTTCAAAGAAAATAATTCTAATTCCTGGTTATATCGCAAATCATATCGCAGTTGCAATGTCAGTCAAAATAAGTATTTTTATCGTTCAGCTCTAGTGTTGATTCAACTCAATGGTCAATGAAATAAATGGGCTGGACAAAATATTAGAAACATAATTCAATAGAACCTTACAACGCAGCCTCCAAAATCCCATCAAAGTGAACTCAGTTAGGTTCAGCTAGGTGGACACAATAAACATGGAACCGCATAAGAAAAACAGATTTAAAAAAAAATATATATATTTTAAATCACTTTCAACCACATCAAAATATCAAGTATCAAGTAACATTTTCTTAATATTAATGATAATTATATTAATGATAATAGTAACAATAAAGATAGTAATAATGAAGAAGTAAAATAAATATCAAATAAAATAAATATCAAATAAAATAAATGTAATGAATAAAACATTTTAAATAAAATGTAGTGTTTTTTGTTATTTTTTTATAATAAAAGTTATACTGATGATGATCTTTCTTCCTCTGTTTTTCTAAAGATACTCATCATTTTTATTCATATAAATTGCTAAAACAATGTTAACTACAATGGAAACGACATAAATTATCAATTTAGATTATCTAAATCTATCCGTTTTGCTGTGTAATCTGAGCACCAAATCCAACACAAATGATTTCCCAGATTATGAACTATAGGAAGAGTGCTCTTCTATGTCTCAATTTTATTGTAAATTCTTAGAGATGTCATCATTTAGACTGAAGAAATAAAGCAGCGTGCCATTACAGTTTAAACTGTCTGCCTTCATTTAGGGTTCTGAATCCAAAAGGAAACTTTGTTTTCTGTGACCTTGGTGAAACATTTTAACCTGGACTGATCCCAGTTCACAGCCGCTGTGTGTTTTCTTTTTTAGAAGGCCGAGCATTGTGAGTGCGTGTCCGCGTGTGACCATCCTGTTTGTCCGTTTGTGTGTGTGTCTTTTTTGAAAGGGGACTTTAAGCCAAAAATTATTCAGAGAAGTCTTTTAGAAAGCAGGACAATAGTGGCCGCGGTGTAGCCTTGGTAGCGTTAGCCTTGGAAGGACACACACACACACACACACACACACACACACACACACACACACCACGACGACGACGACGACGACGACTCTGGGCCAATTTCAAAAGAAAAAAAAAAGGCCCTCTTTCATTTTTCCATCAAAGTCTCACCTTCCCAGTTAATAGACAGCCCCTCGCTCCCCTTGAAAGAAACCCTGAAAAAAATTATATAAACATGTCAAAAGCTGCCCTGCTTCCTTTTATCGAACCAGAAAGAAAAAGAAAAAAAAAATCCTTTTTGTATTCCGTCTTTTTATTTGCTGCGTCGTATTGTGTCGCGCTTGTTTGCAGTGACAGCTTTCTTTGTAAAATATATCGACGCCGGTGGCAAAAGTGGCCTTGCTCTTTTTCCTCTTTGGGTGATCGATTAAATTCAAACAACAGAATCTCCTGTTTAAAAGAGAAAATGCATTTTTAAAAAGAGCCCCTCGGCCTGTTAAACCCTCATGAATTGTTTTGTTGCTTTTTTCTTTTCTTTTTCAGAGGTTCATCCAAAGAAAGTGCGGAAGGTCCCTCCTGGCTTGCCGTCCTCAGTAAGTGATAACATGCCTTTTTTAAATTATAATTTTTTCTTATTCTATCTGCGGTATTATCGCTGTTTTGAGTGTGTGTGTGTGTCGGAATGAAAAGGGGCTGCTGATGCTTCTGCGTGTTTTGAATGGCTGAGCTGGTTTTGAAGCAGACGTGGAAAAGCTGCTCACGTTGCCAGGTTCTGTGAGTTTGTCAGGGTGAAGATGTCGGAGCTGAGCTGGACGCAGACAGCTGTCGGCTTATTGACGTCCTTTCCTATTTTTGGTGGAGTGGACTGGACGAATTTAATGCCAAAATAAATATCTATATCTATCGTTCTAAATGTAAAGAAATGTAGTTGTATAAATGCCTCTTCTTTTTTTATGTTTGACAGCAAAATATTTTTTAATGTTGACTAAAGGACAAGTAACACATAGTAACATTAGATTTTACTTTTGATGTGGCTTGAATTGATTGATTGATCAGTGGTTGTATTGGATCTATATGTGGCATTCTGGGCTGCAACTGTCACCAGTCGATGCCGCTCGGCTGCTGGTTGGAGGTTGTTATTTTTTTAGCGGGTTTGAAAAGGACAGAAGTCCTGAGAAACGTGGAGTTGTAGAAAGAAATAAAAAGCTGCGCACGTTGCCAGGTTTTGTGAATTTGCGGAGGTGAAGCCGATGCTGCTGTCGGAGCCGGACGCAGACAGCTGTTGGCATTTTGTTGCTCCAGTTGTTCCTGTTTCAAGGAATCAGCTGAAAGAATTTCATGCCAGCATAGATACAAATACTTACTAAATAATACTAATTTTACAACAAAACAAATCAAAATCCAATCCTGCTTTTTTTTACTTCATATTTCCACATTTTGCATTTCTAAGCAGTACACAACAATTTGTAGATGGTTTATAACACACTATGATATGGTTGCATGGAGCTACCATTGACAAAAATTATAGCTTTTCCCATTAAGACATTTTGGTCACGCCCATAACGCTATAATACATAATAAACATACTTATTATGTGTTTTAATACGCTTATATGACATATGATTATAGTTATAAGCGCTTAGTAGTAGTAATAACACATTATAAAGCCTTTTATAAGGTCAAGTATCCTAATGCTTTATAATTGCTGGACACTCACTAAAATTGTATTTGCAAGCATTATAGTGTATTATAATTCTCATAGTTTTAATACAAAATATAATTTTTTATAATGCATTATAATCATTGATATAATGCATTATAATGTTACTCTGGTTGTTTGCTTTAAGTCATTTGGAAATTAAATTACAACTTTATGTTGGTTGTTCTTTCATAGATTAAAGCAAAATATGACGTAACGTATAATGACGTTATAACGTGTTATAACAAGATTATAACATATTCCAGCTATGGGAATTAAAACATGCTACGATCCTTGGAGGAAAAAAATGTCAGTGAGTAACCAGCAACTATGATTCCTAACCTTATAAGTCATTATATAGTGTATTATGATTATTGTTGTAAAGTCTTATGAATAAGTACGAGTCCTTATAACTACATATTTTTTTAATACACAGCGTCCTCCACTTATGGGTGCCCACAGGAGTTATTGGTACTAAGAAATGCATTAATAAACAGTGTGTACAACTATATGATAGTGTTATACACTATTATTACATGCTTATATACTGCTTAAAAATGATCCATGGGACTTAAATTAAAGTGTTGCTGAAATTTGCGTTTTTTTCAAGAAGGAGCTTGTGCCCATTTTCTAAATGTTTTCTTTTCTCAAACAGTTAAATCATCTATCAGGTTTTGGGATTTACTAGTCGATGTGCTGCTGGTTGGAGGACTTGAGGATTGAACTCAGTGTAATCAGTTCAAGTTGCTGAAAAGATTTGTCAACTGACAGAAAATGAGCCAATCGTTTAAGTCCTTTGCCACACCAAACATCAAACATTAAGCTTCTCCTACATGAGCATTTGCTGCTTCTCTCTTGTTTTATACCATTGTAAACTGAATTTCTGGTTGGTCGGACAAAAAGAGACATCTGAAGACACACTGGGCTTTGAGAACATGCCATTTGTATGACACTTGTTTGAATTATTCATTAAAATAAATAGTAGTTCCAGCCCTAAGCAGATCATCCATGAATCAAGCTATTTCTGTAAAGGATGTTCTTTCCGTGGGCAGAATCCAACAGAAAATATGTGATGGGAAAACATCAGTGCATGATCAGTGTTCGTGGTTCCTCCAGAGCGGCGTGAGTTGACCCCAGCTGTTGTTCTGAGGCCTGGAGCTCGGCTGCTGTTTGAATCAGAGGGAGCTATAGCGGCAGAACGCATAATAAATTTTTCCGTTGAAAAGTTGCAGTTTGTTATAATTTCACAGAGTTTCTTTGTTGTTTGGTCACGGTTTCACATTTTTTGCTTGGAAATTTCTAACTTCAACCTTTGATTTGGTGTTCTGATGAAATTAGTTGATCGATCAATTACTTGATGAATGTCTTTTTAATGAATTACAAATGTGATAAAAAAAATGTCCTCATAAGAGTTACTGTTATTCTCTTTTTCATTTGTCTGTAAATTGAATGTATATTTGGGTTGGCGAGTGTTGATGACAACAAGCAGCAGGTAGAGGATGAGGCTATGTTCTTATACTGAAGATAATTATGAAACTAACCTGTATTAACAGCCGCTAGTTCTCAATCGATTTATTTCTAATTTCAACTTGGAGGTGTTTTTACATGTGGAGAGTTTTTTTTCTCTGCTGCTGACCTCATTAATCGCCAGTTAACGATGGCTGAATGTACGGCGTGTCGGCCGCCTCTTTGGCTCGGCGGGAGTCCGTCTTTCTGTGGCCTCGGCCCGCTTTGTCAGACGCTTCCTCCTCTCTTTCCTCCCCTTCTCTGTGTGTACATCAGCCTGGGGATTGAGGGGAGGGGGGAGGCGGGTGAGGATGGAGGAAATAGAGGGGAAACTAGGAGAGGAAAGGTGTAAAAAAAGAAAAACCCGTGAGGAAGTATGGTTTGTTTGGTTTGGTTCTGTTTTTCATCTTCTGCATGCGTGTGAAGTGGACGGATGAAACGTTTGCTGTGAAAGAGAGAGACATGATGTCAAGCAATATGGACTGTTGCTTTATTTTTATGTGGATTTACCATTAGAATATACATTACAATGTATGTGGAAAGTACATTTATTATACTAAACATCTGAAATATTCTGGAACATGTGCTTTTTTAAATCACTTTTATCTGATGGCTGGAGTCACTGCCTATTTTATCAATCCAGATTTTAAATCCAACATGAGATTAAAAAAAATGTTTATGCTTGATGCTACAGTAAAATGATGTCTCTCTACACATAATGAGCACAAGGTGATCTCACAGAAACATGGCATGTGTTAGAAGTACAGGTCGGCAGCAGATTGTAACTTTTAAAGGTTTAGGCAACAAAACAAGGTTGTGAGTTTTAACAATTTATCTGTAGATCAAGGCAACAAAATTACTTTGTTAGTGTTTAATGATTTAACTTTAGACTAAGGCAACAAAACTACGTTGTGAGTTCTAACAGTTTAACTTTAAGTTTAGGCAACAACACTATATTGTGGGGTTTAGCAATCTAAAATTACATCATGATGTTTAACAATTTAACTTCATGTTTAGGCACCAAAATGACATTGTTAGGTTTAAAAATTCATCTTTAGGTTTAGGCAACAAAACTTCTTTGTTAGGTTGACGGAAATTAAAACAAAACGCCAAAATCAAAAAAATACAAGCTGCGTCTACTCCTTGGCGTGTTCCAGGCAAACCAAATTTCCCAATATGTTTGACGCAGTGGTGATATATCTTCGTGGGCTTTTAGAAAAGTTCAGACGTTTTGAACAAAACCAGCTTACGCGATTTGAGAACTGACTGGAGATGATGTTGTTTTCTGTTATGTCTTTGTAATGGATGTATCAAGACTCGTTAGTGTAAGAAATGTGGTCAAATGCATTCCAGACTACATTTCAGCAAGTAGTTTGAATGATCGGATCAATGTGTCTTGGTGTCGTTTACACTTGTATTTAACCATGTTCACTGATCGCCCAAGACACATTTAAAAACTATGTGTAAGCAGGTTCAGCGAGGCTGAGCAATAACACACACAGGACCACTCCTATACACATTGCTGCGTATGTTGCTTGCTAGCTTTCTTACAGCTAGTAGTTTATTGTCTGACTCTGGCGACCCTCAGATTTTTCAGTATCTGTGGCCGTGGTCACTCTTCTGATCAGAACTCAGCTGTGTCAGCCCATGTGTGGCCCACACTTGACACGTCAATGCGACCTGCCTGATTCGATACTGATCGGCTATATTTTGTGTTTTATTTCAAAGTAGCAGCTGTAAAACGGTGGATAAATATGAATAAACACGTTTTATTTCCTATAAATTCCTCACAATAAAAGACCTCCATTAATTTGTTTTTTAAAAGCTTTCATTCTGAAGCAGCAAAATAAGGAGGGGTATGATGGAGACCTACATTTGATAAATTATCCAAATTGCGTGCAGCTTTTTTGCATGCAGGATCTGATCTCGGAGTATACAGAATTGACAGTTAATGTGTCCTGGGGTGATCGGATGACAAAAGTTGCATTGAAAAGACAACTTAAACCACAGCCTCACTTAAACCACCATCCTGGCTCGTTTCAGTAGCCTTAACGTCACCACAGTTGGGACACAGGATGTGGACCCCAGAGTCCCGAACTCGGTATGTCTCGTAAACCCCTGACCGACTCCTGTGCTCTACAAGAACGCTACACCGTCTGAACGACCAACCGGCACGGTTTTCAAAGTCTAGTGTCCACAGTCACGTGATCCAGCTTTTGGATCTCTGTCCTTTGCACTGCCTTCATGTCCGCGGCGCTCCGAGCCGTCTCTTCTCTCTGCTCTAAACCTCTCTGCTTCCACCTCTGATGTGAGTAATCCTGCGTGCTCCCTCCCGTTCACATCAAGAGAACGGGAGCGAGGAGAGAACCTGCATGCCTGTGAAATGGAGAGGAGGTTCGACTGCAGGGAAATAAATTCAGAGGCACTTTCTTCCCCGCTTGTTGGCACAAGTATCAGTTGCGACAGAGAGAGAGCATATAATTGTACATAGAGCGTTGTAGGTATACCTCTTTTTTTGTTATAAATTTGTTCCACTTTTGTGTTAGATGTCTTTGAGTGGCAGGTTCTGTCGGGTCATGAGTCAGCTTTGGCTTGTTTGGAGCTGTGGCTTTTATTCTGAAAAAAAAGCATCAGATTGCTGACAGGTGTTCATTTTCATAATCGCTTCTGTTTCGGTTTAGTTTTATTTATTTTTATCCCTGATCTTAATACAAATCAAAACACTGAAACACTTAAGCAGTACACTTAGACATTATGTTACGATATTATCTGTTCTCTATGTTTTCCAGTGATTGTTAATGGTGCAGATCTGCCAAAATGTAAAGATATATAGGCTGAAAAACAGCCAGTGAACTGATTCCATGATAGCAATATACATTAAGCATGATGGGATACATTGTGGCAAGAATACTAATCATATCCAACTAATATAAATTACTCACAATGTCCCATAAAGATAGTTCAATTGTCCTTGGACCAATAAGCCTTCCTCCTCCTATCCATTTAGATATACATGTATCATATATGTGGTGTGTTGACAACCTGAAGATATACATATATATATATATATATATATATATATATATATATATATATATATATTTCAAATAACATTCAACTCTTTTTCTTCATGAAAAACATCCTTAAACATGTCTACTACCGCTGGTGGCATTTCTGAGAGGTCTAATGTATCCTGAAATTTACATTTAGGACACCTGCCATATGCCTGTATATTACCATGGTATTTTGGTATTTTAAAGTACACACATAACCTGGAGGTAATACGTGTGTGTGTGTGTGTGTGTGTGTGTGTGTGTGTGTGTGTGTGTGTGTGTGTGTGTGTGTGTGTTTTGAGTGTGTTTTGAGTGTGTGTAGGTGTGTGCAGGAATTCTGAGGGTACAGTATGAGAATACTGTTAAGAGTGGTCGTTTCATTTTTATAATGGTTGTATTAAAGATCAATAGAAGGCACTTAAGTATCTTTTTTTTAAATTGCAGACTGTCTCTTATTGGTTCTCAACACTGTTGAACAGAGTTGCATGTGTAATGCGTCGTTGTAGTGAGTCTCGCTGTAGAGATTGAACCCGTAACCCAGTCAGCTGCTCAGATTAGTCCCATGAAGGGTTTGCATTATTCCACTGTCTGTTCAGATATTCCTGCTCTTCTACTAACATTTTTTTCCACGGCTGGTCCGGCCTCCAAACCTGCTGTCAATAGCGGCGAGGATGAGTTTGAAGTGTGTTTTCATTCCTGCTCTCAGCAGCCATCTTTTACCCTCATCTCTTTAGTGAAGAAAACTCAATTTGTTAATCTTTTGTCGTGAACATTTCTATTTGTTTATTCCTCACAAATTTATTGAGCTTGGGATCTATATATTTTTCTAGAGTTTACATAATCTATTTCTTCCTGTGTGTGTGTGTGTGTGTGTGTGTGTGTGTGTGTGTGTGTGTGTGTGTGTGTGTGTGTGTGTGTGTGTGTGTGTGTGTGTGTGTGTGTGTGTGTGTGTGTGTGTGTGTGTGTGTGTGTGTGATATAGTGAGAGTTCCCAGGCCTTCAGGCCAACACTGATCCATGTGTGAGAGAGTGAGAAAATATAGTTATTGCAAAAAAAGAAAGGATAAAAGTAGAGGGAGAATGAACGAAGGAAAGAAGGAAATTAGAACAAATGAGGAGGGAGTGAAAATTGAAGAAACAAGGCAAAAAGGAAGGAACAAAGGCAGGAAAGAAGGAAAGAAAATGTGAAGGAAATAAAGAAAGATGCTTTGAAAAGAGGAGGAGCTCAAGAGACAAAACGAGAGATGCGGGGGAAAAAAGGACGAGAGACATTGAGAAAGACGAGAGCAGGGGGAGATTGACAACTGGGCGTCGTAATGTGAAGAAAAGAACTACAAGTATACAACAGGATCAGTAGTCTGAGTTATTTATGACAGAAATGGCATAAAAAACTGACTGATGGAATTTAAAATGAATATGTTCAGGAAAGTAGTGCTGAATGAGAAAAAGAAAGAAATATAGGTAACAACAATAAGACTTTTAAAAGGGTAAAATATATAGACTACAATGTTCTCCCTGTTATCTGAGTGATGATGGTGAAAGAGCCAGACGTCACAGATTTACAGATGATCTAACACTCTGTGATGTTTTTATACTGAATGTAACTGAAGACATGAAGACACACACACGCACACGCACACACACACACACACACACACACACACACACACACACACACACACACACACTCTCTTTCTCTCTGCCCAGCTTGCACCTGCTCTGAGTACAAACACAGCTTCACGCAGGAATGCCTGCAATGTAAGTGAGTGTGTGTGTGTGTGTGTGTGTGTGTGTGTGTGTGTGTGTGTGTGTGTGTGTGTGCAGCTCTATGGCAACACACAGACGCCAAAAACACAAGTTCTCTTTGTGACAAAACTGGCCATTGATAAACAGCACACACATGCATACACACACATATTTGTACATCCAAACATGTGAGGACCATCATGAACATAATTCAAGCACCCAACTTTAACCTTAATGCTATGTTAACACTAGCGACAGAGCTCCAAAAGGGCTAAGTGTGACAAGCTACATGGTCGCCGTTAAAGTGTTGCTCAAGCGCTGGTTGACGTAGTTTATGTCTTTAAATAGCACTGGCATCTAACTAACGGCAAGAATACAATTTTGTACCATTTTTAGACAGAACAGGAACTGTGTTAAGACATAAAGGGGCTGGAAATTTAAAAACAAAAATACTGGTTTAGGCTTCACCGCGTCATTGGTTTCAAAAAGTTTCTATCAGTTTGTAGCTTCGTGTCACTGGCTTCAATAGAAAATGACTGGTATTCTGTTGCTTTGACACTTGTAGTGCAAAACATAGCTTGAAGGACTTTTCTTTTTTTTTTTTAAGTCTATCTCTATACAATACTCACATTGTATACGTACATTGCGAGAGTTACTGGTTGCTGTAATCATTCCTACTGTCCATGCTGGCTGTATGGACAGTATGTGGAATGTGCGTATTGTACCATAGATAGACTAAAAAATCCCAAACTAGCCTTTAATCTGTATCCGATTTCAAGCTCAAACCTTACAAACCAAGTGTTAAACTTCAAACAGGTCTTTATAGAAGTGAGGACTGGACAAAATGTCCTCACTTTCCAAAGATGTCCTCACTATAAAAGGTCGGATCACTTTAACCCAAGACAACTTGAAGCTGCAGTTGGTTACTTTTATGGGAATACATTTTTGTCATATTTGCTAAAACAGTCACTATATTCTGACAGAAATACATTATAAAAAGATAATCTGTGAAACATTCAGCCTCATCTGGCTCCTTTTAGTGCTCCTAGTGGCCTTTGACAAATTCCACCACTCGCATAGACAAGCAACCAATCAGATTATATAGCGTTGCTGTCAGTCACTGCTGGTCAAACTGGCTAACCAAACAGCGCTGATTAAATATGAATCAATATTCTGTCACTTGCATTGAAGCATATTTTAGTGTAATGTTTAGCTGTAAAATGAGAACGTTTGCTCTGGCTGATGGGCGGTGTTTGGTGGGCGGTGCTTGGTGGGCGGTGCTTGGTGTGGCCGGGTCATAAACTCTATGATTTTACAGTTGACAAGTTTACTAAAATATGTCTGACAACATTTGATTAACAGATTATTCATCTCATGTAGGTTATGTTTTATAGCAACTTTAACTTTAATGCACTAAAACGATTCTCTTATTTTCTCCTAATCACGAAGGAACATTTTTACCGACTACGTCTTTTGTCTGCGGCCTGTACGACACTTACGTTGTTTGCTATGAGAGTCAAATGAAGCGAAGCTACACACACACACACACACACACACACACATTGACATTTTCATCCTTTTGATTTTTTTTTGCTGGTGTTTTCAGACCTCTTTTATAGGAAAAACAAAAAGAACTGAGCCTGATTTGACTTTGACACTTTCTCTGTTAATTTCAAAGAGACTTTAAGTGTAATTTTGGCTTCTTGGCATGGTTTTAGTTGTGGGTTTTTTTTTAACATTGAGAGCCTTCAATCTCACTGTGCTTAATGTTTAAATTTAAGCTTCTTAACATAAAGAACATGTATTCTGATTTCTTCTGCTTTCTCGCATTTACATCACACTTTTTTTCTGGTGAATTCAAAAATAGTCTTGTCTGTTTTCTCTCATCTCTATTTCACATCGACTGCAGGTCTCTTTCGTTTAATTGATACATTTCTCCCTTTTTTACCCCCTCCTTTTCCTTCCCGTCTCCCTGTGCTGCAAGTTTGTTATTGTTGTTTGTCAAATTTAGTTTGCTGAGTTGATGATTTACTTTCGAGAAACAATTAAACGTCACTTGAGAGGAGAGCGTGGGATGTCTTTGTAATCAAAAGGAAATTAGGCATCAGTTGCTAACATTAGCAGGTTGCAGAGTGCCGTCTCGCTGTTGTTTTTCTTTGTTGGTGTTGGGAGGATAACAATTTTTTTTTTTTTTTACTTTAGATATGATTGTTTTAGTTAATTTGTTGTTCAGGCTGATTCTGCTGCTCGTCCTCAGAGCTTTGCTAATGCTGGCTGAATAAACAACAATCTATATATCAAGATTATCCCCAAAAAATGGCTTTAATGGAACCGTGAAAATGAAGCTATTACAGGAAGTAGAAATAAAATAATATATGGGTCAGCATGAGCCTGTTTAATCCTCATTTATAGTCCATTTAAGTTTGTTTTTTTCCTTTCTTTTATTGTTTTTCCAGTTCTAAACACACACACACACACACACACACACACACACACACTTTCTCTGTAATGGTGACACTGGGTCCAGCCATTAAACTGGCTTGTGAATGTACCTGATAGCACCCGGAGAGGGTTTACATGTAAAACATTTCCAACACACACTTTAGGCAGTTGAAGAAAACGTTTTATTTAATATCTTGATCTTTTCAGCTTAAAAAAAGTGGAACCTGCTTTATATCATAAATTGTAAATGTTTTGCTCAATTTGGTTTAAATGTAAGTGATAGTTAAAGGCTTGTGGAGCTTTTTAAATGTTGTTATTTTTGTCTGGATCATCTTGTTTTTAGAGTTTGTAAAGAAGATTGGAACTTGATCTCGTTGAATATGAACCTAATATAATCCAATATTAAAAAAATGATAAAAAAGGATGAATACTTTTTTTTAACATCAAACTCAAATTCTGATATTAACAGAGTCAATTATTCTCAATAATATATTTCCAAAATTATTATTTAAAGAAAAATTTAAACTTTAACATCTGAAAAAGATAAATAAAGCTTTTGTTGTGAATTCTTTTATATCAAAGCTGTCCTCTTAAATCTGCATCGTGCTTTTTTATTATGAAGTTTAAAGAATTATTACTCATCATTACATTTTTGTTTGACTGGATTATGAAATTCCCAAGAAATTGATTTAGTTACTTAATTTTCCAAATATGATTGTTGCATGTATATCAACTGTCATTTATCCCAGATAATCTGTGAAAAGTGGAGAATATAAAGTGTAAAAGTCTCTAATTTAATCAAATAATGTCCTAAGCTCCCCTGTTTGCTTTAATCTATTAAAAATTGTTAATACATAATTCATTATCTTTAACAAATTTATAATGTCCGGCTCAAATCCTTTACAAAAAAATCTGACACAAAACACAAAGTGTAAAGCATTTATCATGTCTAAACACAGAGAAAGCATTGTTTTAAAGTATCTACTAGCAACCTGTTATCCCAAATACTAAACTGCAGTGATGATAAAACTTAATTTTCAAAACTTACATTTTTACCTGAAGCTCATCATTTAGTTTTTTAGTTTTTAATCTAGAGGATCCGGACTGTAAGGGTCTCATCTTCAGCTCCCTACCAGCACCAGCCTTTAAAAAGCAGACCTCGACTTCCTCCGCTATGAGTCATTTCAAGAAGGAATCCTGGGATTTTTTTTTATTAACCGGACACCGAAAAGTATTTTTCAAACCCTCAACCGATTAAATCCTGTCAGCGAGCTGACCGGGGCGATCTGCTCCCATCCCTGGCTATTTCCTACTCTCCCTCTCTCCCTCTCTCTCTCTCCCCCACTCTCTCTCTCTCTCTCTCTCCTCGGCTCAGATGTGGTTTTGTTTAAAGTCGACAGCGTTAATTAAATTACGCCAGGTCTTGCAGAAGGCACAGTAGGAGAGCCGGCGGTCCCTGGTGGGCCGCGGGTGGAGGAGGGGGGGGGGGGGGGGGGGGTGTTGCGGGGAAGCAGTTTTGGTGAGCCATACTGGCCCCTTCAGGCGGACCCAGGTACCACAGAGAGGCCACAGACCTCAGCAGTCAGCTACTGTTATTTGTTTTCCGCAAACTCTGGACCAACTCTGAACCCAAAGAGTTCCTGTGATCTGATGACATAACCTGCTTTTGTGGACGGCCTTGCTCACATACCTTTTTGTGCTTTTGGTTTGGTTATTTATCAAAAAAATCAACATTTTCCCGTCTCCAATAAGTGAAACAGGAACATAAGGGAAAATTGTATTTATGTTATTAACATCCTTTGGCTTATTAACAGCCAGAAGATTATTAACTAAACCTTTAACTGCATCAGATGACAATACAAAGTAGAGTTATTTCATATGAATTTGGTGGCTTGATTTGATTTCAACAGTTAACACAGTTGTCATGTTAATCATGAAAACTTGCACACTCCCAGCAATCTGAAAACTCACTTACTCACTCGTAGATGCAAAAAAATAAAACAAACAAAACAAAACAAGAAATTTGTTTAAAATAAAAACTTCAGCTGATTGGTTGATAAAAATAAAATAAAAAAGGCAGAGCATTTGACCTCATTTGAGAGTCTTTAGATAAGTGAATTCAAACAGCCCATCCTGCAGTAAAATCACTCTGTCCACACCTTTTGAAAAACATAAAAACACACAACGACCTCACCTCCTTGTGTGTGAAGTGCTGAAAATGGTGTGTGTGTGTGTCCGTGTGTTAGCATGCTGCTCAAATTAGCTATGTCGTACCAGGCCTTGGCAGAAGATGAAATGAGAAGGAGGCTTGAGGGAGGGAGGGAGGGAGGGGTGAGACAGAGAGCATTCATGTGCAGCTTGACATGCAAAGACACAAATAAAAAGGGAAAATGTCCACGGCCCCGTTTTGTTTTGTTTGGCTACAAAGCCGCTGTCACTGGCAGTTACATCTCAGTAAATTATCAATTTTTTCAGCAAACGAACATGCAGCTTCCACATTTTTACTTTTTTTTTGTCCAAGAATTAGATTTATTGATTGCTGTCAGGATGTAAAAAAAAAAAGGTTTCTTAAATGCATTAGCTACAATAGCTTTAAACTGCAAGTCACCATAGCAACAGTATTAATGCTTCACGCTACAGGCGACAGGTGTATTAACCTATGGGTAGCTATGGGTTGAACTGATCATTAATGCATGAAGGAGGATTTGAACAGATCTCATTGGTCAGAGCTCATTTGAGAGTCATAATGCACTCTGAAGTGTTCCGATATAAAACAATAATGGACTCAGCACCTTGAGTTGGGAATGGTGCCGTTGTCCTTCAGCAGCTTTAGTTTTTATAGTAAATAATCCCAGAGAGCAGGGGATGACCTCATGACCTCATGGTTTAACTAGGCGTGCATATATAGACAAATAGGTATACAGCCATACACATTTATTCAAATAATGTGTTTTCTTTATCAAGGAGAGTCACATTTTTTATGTCGGTATGCTTCAGTAAAGTTTTGCTAAACTTGGGTTTTTCTTGATGATTACCATTTACATTTAGGCTATTCCGCTATAGTCAGAAGTAATTGTGGTTTAAAGCAGACATAGAAGGTATTTACAACTTACTAATGCTGCTGCCATTGGGGTGAAAAAGACTTTGGACTTTCCTTAGGAAAGAGATGTCTGTAACTCTTTTCTTTTTAGGTAAACCAGCTTTCCAGTTCTCCTTATAGATCCATGATGTTGGACTATGGTAGCTTTGCCCTGCTAACACTGTGTCTTGTTGTGTTGTTCTTGTCTAATGGTATGCTTTCTTATTTTTTGGCCTCATAACTGATATTGTACTGCGGTTAGCTTAGCCCCATAACTGTTATGCTAGCTTTGTACCAGACTTTGGATTGCCAAGTCCAAGTCACAAATATAGTAATATCTGAGAAGTTACGATATCTCACACTTGGAAAATATAACTTGAAACAGGTCGACAAACTTTGTGTGGACATACTCTATCCCCACAGGTTTTCAATTCAGTATGTTAGTTTTGCCCTGTTCACTGATGTTGGATTGCCTATCTTACCCCCACTAATGTTATGCTAGCTAGCTCTCTGTTAGCTCTTTGTGGTGTACCAATGGCTTACTGCTTACCTGTTAGCTGTCAGAGCTAATTTAAAGCTATACCATAATCCCTCTCTACCACCACCATCCCACACAACCCTCTAATGAACTGGTCAATTAGTGGTGGAAACCACCGTCTGACATTGTCAGAGCCAGCCGTCCTTTAACCACAAGGTTGGCGGTTCAATCCCCTGGTCCTCATGTCTGCATATCAAAGTGTCCTTGACCGTGAGGCTGAACCCCAAGGTGCTCCTCAGGTGCAGCTCACTGCTCTTAATGCTTAGAATGGGTTGAATACACAGGTCCAATTTTGTTTGCATGTGACGATAAGAAGAATAAACTATAAAAGTTTAACTTTGGAAAAGGATTTACTTCCAAAACGCTTCGAAGGTTTTTTTGTAAATGAATGACCTCAGCCTGAAGATGTTCACTGCCTTTCTGTCCTTGTGAGGACATTTGGCTTCTACAAAGAGATCTCTCTCTCTCTTTCACACACAAATACAAACATACACACACACACACACACACACACACACAAATACATGCACACCCAAAGACACACACACGCGGATGCCTGCTGCAGATGTGGACGTTCCCTAGTGCATTCCTGAGCCCAAACATTTGGCTGCAGTAACAGGCAGCAGAGTGCGGCACTCTGATTTGCTCCAAGGCTATAATGAAAATCACATGTTATCACACACATACACACACTGAAACTCACACACACCACACACACTCAAATCAGTTGCGGTGACAAAACTTCTTTAAGTTGTTGATGAAGTGTTAAATATCTCTCAGTTGTCCTGCTCAGCTGCACAGAATGTCAATCATGCCCCCCCCTTTAATTTCACAGGGAGTATTATATATGTTTTTATATTTATCTCTTTTTGCTTATAAGCACACTAATTGTAGGCAGGAATAAGTTAAATTGAAGTTCTTCCAAGATGAATAGATTCTGTGATGCGTTCATGGTACCTCACCCAACACGCCAAAGACAACGGCAAGATGCATAATTTTTTATAGCAACCACGTTTCCCTTGTTTATCTGCTGGCTTTGAGTTTCTGACAGTGCCCACTGACAGCTAATATGCTGTGTGATTTTAACACGACAAGCTGTCAAAACCGTTTTTCTCGTAGAAAAATTAATTTGTGATCACAGAAAGAAACAAAACAAATGTGAGCGATATTTAACAGTATTTATCGTGCATCTGCTGAATCTTGATGACTTTTTTCAACTATATACAAGTCTGCAGAAGAAGGTTTAGAGAGGGTGCAGGTCGGCTCCCATGACATTGGTCAGTCCAATTGTCTTAAAACACCTGAGTGGGTTTATGACCATAACAACACATTGATATTCTGATCTGACAACATGTTTGGTGTAGACAGCTGTTAATGCATGCTCTGCATATGGAATAAAAAATGTACCTATCTGTATTAATAACTAAAAACAACCTCCAAAATGTGAGCGCTAAACCAGAGATAAAAACATTTTTTTAACTTGCCGTGTAAGAAGGCAAAGAAGGGACCAAGTATCATAAAATATAAAAGACAAAGCAGGAATATCTGAAATTTTCTAAAAAAATCAATTAAAATTGGTTAAAATTAAAATGCAAAACCCAGAGACAGATGATGGAACATAAAATAAGGTGTGAAACTAAGAAACTAAAAAACACACACATGCACATAAAGCACACACACCCTGCCGCTTGGCTGTGATGCACGCTGGTGGCGTGGATTAGCTCCATCTTTAATCATTGTTTTCATTCTGAGCACGCTCTGTGTAAAGTACACCTGAACACAAAGCGCTGAGCGAGCCTTTCTTTCAGAAGCAGTTTGTACTCTGCGCTGAATGAGCTGCTCAACGGGAAGGTTTCTACCCGCGAATGGCTAGCGACGGTGCGTATCCACAGTGTCTGCTCCATGCTCTGCTCCAGGTTTTGCAAAACAAACCAACATGGCGGTTCATTTGGAATTTTTTTCTTATATTACGAAAATAGTTCAGTGAAACATGTTTCTGAAAATAATTGAGCTGAGAAATAAGCCACACAAATGCTGAATCTGTCTTTGTCTTGGAAAGTGTGAGTTGCCATCCCCAGTGTTTTATGGTTCTTGTGCTTTTAACCTTTTGTTCCTTTTTCATTATGCTGGGCATCAAATGTTAAAACTCTTTATATCAGAAAAACAAAAAGAAATTTGGGTCCAATTAATCAAATGAATGTGTACTTGAGAAGATGCCACACAAATTTCAGAAATGTGAGAACATACTAGCTGGGCAAGACCAATCAGCATTCATAGCTAACCCAAGAAAAAGTATCTGCACAGCCTGTCCTCATCCCCAACTCGTCAGATACAGCAGCTTGGTCATTGGCCCTCCACGCCAAAATTTTTGGTCTAATGCTGCATTCACACCAAAAGCGAAGCGAATATTTGCGACGCGTTACTGGCGTCAGTTTACTCGCGGGTCCATTCGTGTTTATTCGCTTCATTCGCGCCAGACGAGCTGGAGAGGGGGAGTGGCTTATCTCCCTGGAAACCGTCGTCAACTAAGCCATTTATTTCCGCAATCAACCATGCAAGAAATAACTACTATTTCTGCTTTGTGCTTGTTGTGGCAGTCCCAGATATCCCGGGAAACTAAACTAAACGTCTGGGTTCATAACATCATTTTTCATCGAGCAGTATTCACTGAATCCAGCAAGCCACACGCTGGCTGGTTTACTACAGCTGTATGAACCGAAAATAAACAATTTTGATGTGATTTAATTGCAATAAATGTACAAAAAAGGACGCCGAAATAACAACATAATGATGGCGATTTGTAAAAAGTCAGAATTCATGTTTTGTTAGTTCTCTCTGCAAGACCACAAGGAAATCACTTTTAAAATGCTTGTTTACTGAATGGAGCTCGGATCGATTGGTGCTACACTTTGCTTACATGACAGGAGAATCTCAACGCTGATTGGCTTTCGCAACACAACGTCATGCGAAATTTTGCAATTTCGCCTCATTCGCGTCAAACGCGCTGTCCGACTTGAATTTGTGTCTACTCGGGTATATTCGCATCTGTGCATAGACTTTACATGTAAACTAAACGCGCAAAAAATTTGCTTCGCTTTTGGTGTGAACGCACCATTAGTTATGGAGGGAGTAAAGGAGGAAGTCAGGTTACATAGTATAATGAGCGACACATTTTTCACGGTTTGTTTGGCAGCATGGGGGATGGATGGCTCGAACAAACACAGACTTTCACCAAGGAGAAACCATGATTCACCGTTGACTTATTTTACCTAAGTAACTCTACGTATCTTCCTACATTGCTTACCTAACGTAGCACAGTCGCATAGGTTACAGGACAGTACGATAAGAAACTAGGTTGCCGTCGTGACCTTGATTATGTAACAAACATACTTAGTTTAACCCAACCGTGATCTTTTCCTAAACCTAACCAAGATGTTTTCTGCAAAAACAGAAGTTTATTTTGTAAAGACAGTACATGTAACAATGGAAATAGACACATGGAAAACTGATGCTAGAGGGGTACCTAGGGCATAGTATGAACAGTAGGACCACTAACCAAGGCGCCGTATATGATTTGGTCACCAACTAATGATCAGTTTTATTACTGGTGGCACAAAATTGAGTCTACAGCCACAGCTGCTGGTGTTTCAAGCTAAATGTGAATGTCAGCAGGCTAACATGCGCTAAATAACAATGCTAACATGCTGATGTTTAGCAGGAAATGTTTGCCTAATATTTGCTTATTAGCACTAAACATTAAGTACAGTTGTGGCGCTAGAAAAAAAACTTTAAGGGATTACATAAATTATAATAATTCAGCCTGGGGGAATCATACATGTCTATTCCAGTTTACATGGCAATATGTCCAATAGTTGTTAATATATTTCACAAAAAAAATATACCTCATGGTGGCACTAGAGTAAAATCAGGTGGATCAGCAAAGTCAGTAGGCTTCATCCTCTGGAGTTTTTACAAAGATTTAAATTTGGACAGACTAATGACATTACCTTCTGGCGGCATGGCTAAAACATTAGACATCAATACTTTGTATGTATACTATGTAAATGTAATATCTGTTCGGTTAACGGGTTAAGTCTAGGTTTATATTTGTCATTTGGCAGTTAAAGAGCTGCTTTTCAGGACTCTGTGATATATATATCAAGGTCAGGGGCGTTGAAGGCTCTGAAAAATAACACTCTTTTAGTGGACCTAACACCTTCCAATGTTGGTGCTCAAAGGACAGACGGTGATTCATGCGAGAAATTAGCTAATGCTAGTTTAGCATGAGTAATAGTGAGTGGGATGCCCAGCAAGAAAAAAAGTAACTTTTATGTAACACATCACAGGAGAGTTTATAGTTTAAGTCTGATCTATGAGCGTGCGGAATACTCTAAATTTACGGTTCGTAATCATGACTCGTTACACGTAAATATAATTTATGCGTCGGAAACTGGCAATCACCGTAAACCCCTATATGACTTCCCTAAACTTCAAAGTAACTTCAAAATGATCCTTAAGTTGGTAGTACAAAGTTCATCCAAGAAGTTAACCCCCCCTCCTTCTCCTCATTTATTCTCAATCTACAGGAAGGTGAAACAGGAAGTTTTGTTTGTTGCCCCCCCCCCCCCGCCTCACCCCACCACCGTAGCGCTTTCCTCCAATTTGTTGAATTTCTCAAAATGTTCCGTTTGTTAGGCTGAAAAGAAAATCACAGAAAAATCACCATAAGGGCTGCTTTGCATTTTTAATTAAGAAACTAACATATGAATATATTTGCATATTATTGAGTTGCAGATTAAATCATGCATACATAATTAGCGTGCAGCAGCGCTCGTTCGTTCGCCCCCTCTCTCTCTCTCTCTCTCTCTCTCTCTCTCTCTTTCTGCACTGTGCTTACTGTTTTTTCGGCAAGCTGTGGTTCTGATGGATGCCAGACACACACACACACACACACACACACACACACACACACACACACACACACACACACACACACACACAAATACTTACACTTGCACACTTGCTTCTTCAGACACTCAAACACTCACATTACAGACACACTTACACACCCTCTCCAAACACTTTCGGTGCTGTGTGTCTCTCTCTCTCAGTTTGTTGTTTTTTTGAGGAAAATTAGCGTCTGAATTGGGGCAGTTTTTTTTATTTTTATCCTGATTAAACTGGAGAAAGAATGAAATCTCTTTATTTCTTCTCTGTGTCATTCCTTAAGCCTTTATGTGTGGCATTTTATTTATCCATCCGTCCATCCATCCGCCCACCTGTCCATCCGCCCACCTGTCCATCCGCCCACCTGTCCATTCGTCCATCCATCAATCCATCCATCAATCCCTCCTTCCTTCCATCCATCCATCCGTCCTTTCATCCATTCATCCATCCATCCATTCATTAATCTATTAATCCAAGGGCTGTGATTTTGTTGAGTTGAGTTGAGTTCAATGGTTAATTCTTCCAGTTAAATTTTTCCTGTTAAAAATCCCTGCAACAGTTGGATGGAAACATATACTGGTCTCATACTCACTCATTACAATCTGCCTCGCGGCACTCTGTGCCTCTGTTTCAAATACGTTTGAAAGTGTGTGTACCTTTATGTTCGTTCGTATTTGTACGCATGCGTGTCTATTACTGTGTGTTTGTGTGTGTGTAGCTGCCTACACTCGACCCTTCAATCCTGTCGATAACCTTGTTGGTAAATTCAAACCTGCAACATAAAAAGACTGAAATCAAAGGCTCACGATAGGAAGTGGCTGTATGAAGAGAACAAAGTCCAGTCGTGTGTGTGAGTGTGAGTGTGAGTGTGTGTGTGTGTGTGTGTGTGTGTGTGTGTGTGTGTGTGTGTGTGTGTGTGTGTGTGTGTGTGTGTGTGTGTGTTATATAGTGAGAGTTCCCAGGCCTTCAGGCCAACACTGATCCATGTGTGAGAGAGTGAGAAAATATAGTTATTGCAAAAAAAGAAAGGATAAAAGTAGAGGGAGAATACATGAAGGAAAGAACGAAGGAAAGAAGGAAATTAGAACAAAGGAGGAGGGAGTGAAAATTGAAGAAACAAGGCAAAAAGGAAGGAACAAAGGCAGGAAAGAAGGAAAGAAAATGTGAAGGAAATAAAGAAAGATGCTTTGAAAAGAGGAGGAGCTCAAGAGACAAAACGAGAGATGCGGGGGAAAAAAGGACGAGAGACATTGAGAAAGATGAGAGCAGGGGGAGATTGACAACTGGGCGTCGTAATGTGAAGAAAATCCTGTCGGCGTGAAATTAGGATGAAATGTGAGATTATAATTCAACCAGGGATTAACTGTCATCTCACCACCAGAGAGGAGGAGGAGGAGGAGGGGAGGAGAGAGGGAGGAGGAGAGGAGGGTAGGAGTGACAAGTACAGTATAGGGGAGAAAACAAAAGGAGGGTGGAGGGAACCTCGGCGGGGGGCATGGCACTTTAAGGAAGGAGGAAAGACTGAGATAAAAGGAGCTATGGATGAAGTGTAAGGAGGGGGGAGATAGGGGAGAAGCAGGCAGTGGGAGGAAGGAGTAGATGAGGAAGGAGAAAAAGAGGCGAGGTGGGTCGGAAGTTTGGGAAAGGAGGGAGGTGGAGGAATAAGACAGGTAAAACAGGACAAGTGATGGGGATGAGGAAACAGGGAGGAAAGGAGGATGGATGAGGGAAGGAAGGAGGAAGGGGAGAAGGCAGGGAGGATGAGAAAGGGATAAAGAGAGGAAGGAACAGGTGACCTTTAGGCGACTCGATAAAGCAGAGACAGACAATGGCTGTTGTCCCATTTATGTCTCCGGTCCCCCTTAAATAGATATATAGAGCTAAAGCTTGGAATAGAACGTACTACCTTAAGGTCAAAGGTCATCTTGGATGAGAACAGAATTGAACACTCAGCTGAAACTCTCCTCTTTTCTTTTCTCTCCCTCTGCTTCCTCATATCTGCCCTTCCCTCTCCTCTCTTCCCACCTTTTCTCCTCCTCTACTTTCTCCTTAGTTTTCTTGTCTACCTCCCCTTTCCTCCATTCCTCTTTCCCCCCTTCTTTTTCCTCTCCTCTCATCCCTTCTTTTCTCCCTTCAGCCCTCCACTTCCATAACGTTCTCCCCTCATCTTTTTTCCTTTCCCCCTCTCCTTTCCTAATGCTCTCCTTTGAGCACTCCTTCTCTCATCCTCCCTCTCTCCTCCACTCTTCATTCTTCTTCATCTCCTCTGCAGGTTTGTTGACCAAGCAAACGTCAGGCAAAATTAAAAATGCTGTCTCGGCTTCTTTTCCTCAACCGGGTCACTCTTTTTGGGCTCTATATATATTTTCCCCCCTTGCTCTTCTTTCCTCCCTCTCTCCCTCTCGCCCTCCCTCAATCTCTCCATCCCTCCATCTCTTCTCCCTTCATGTCCCATGCAGTCTGGTTGGGTACAATGCTGGGAGCCAGCCAGCGCTGCAGACAGATGGTCCACTTATTAGATGTGCATCAGCCCTCCCTCCCCTTCCTGCAGCTCGCTTTTTAATCAAATTAAAGCCGAAAGAAGGGGAGAGAGAGGGAGAGCGAGAGAGGTAGAGAGAGAGAGAGGGGTTTGGGAGGTCTGCTCGCTTGTTTTGGAGTCTATTATTTGTTTGAATAGGATGAATGATGACGATGTTAATATGAAATTTGGAAGACTGAATCACTGTCTCTGGTGACTGCCCGTTTCCCTGTCTCTCTGTCTCTCTCTCTCTCTCTCTTGATATATCTCTCTCTCTCTTTCTGTCTGTGTCATTTCATGTTTTTTTTTTAAAGGGGAACTCCACCAATTTTTAAGATCAGCGTATAGGCTCCTTGTCAGAGTTGGTGCTACTCAGCCTGTGTATACAGTTATGTAATGTTGTTCTGTGGCTCTGGAGGAGCGTTGTCAATGAGCTGATGAAGTCATAGAGAGAGTTATCTTGGCCTGGGGTTTGGAGAATAGACAATAACAAAAAGCCTGCGTTGCAAACAAACTGTAAATAAGAAGTTGACATAGTCACTTCATGTCACCCATTGGTTTGTGGACCGCCCGTTTTGAAACATTCCGCTGACGCCATCTTGATTTTTTCGCAACCAGACGTGACAAGAGATGGGGGACCAAAGTAAATTTTTATGCAACCAAAATATCACAATTAACTTTCATGAACTGAAATCCCACAGTGAAAAGGTTTAAGAGTGGCAACTTGGTAGCGACCTGTCAATCACAAAGAAGCCTCACCCTAAAGCTGCTTTATGGTCTATTTGACTCTAAATGGGACCATAATTTACAAATTGAACATCATGCTGTTTTGAAGACGACTTGGAACTAGATATTGAGACCATAAACTCATGTTTACAATGTTTACTGAGGGAATAAATCAAGTGAGAAATAGGGTAATTTTCTCATAGACTTCTATACAACCAGAGAAGTCGCCCCCTGCTGGCCACTCGAAAGAATGCAAGGGTAAGGCACTTTACGTTGACTTGCCACCAGAGTTTGTAAAAAAGTTGGCATTTACCAGGGAGAGTCTGATTGCATTAAAGGACATGTAGGGTCCAGTGATTTTGGAGCTTGAGTCCTGGTAGACTAAAAGTATCCCTTATGTACTTATTGCTGCCTTAAACCGAAAGAACCCCCTCTTCCATTTCCGGTGTGCTCACTTTTTTGCCTCTGGGAACTTGACAGTGATAATTCCCCAATGCCACAGGAGAGCTGTGTGTGCACAGAAAGTACGAGAGGCAAACGTTGAAGCAGGAAGTCTGTGATTATGGGGAAGAGAAGTATCTCTTCAAACTCTGGACCACTCATGTCAGAGACAGATCCAAAAATGTTAAAGCTTATTGAAAACAACCCTGATTTGACGCAGTTAGGAATATCCCAATCCTTTCCCGACAGACCTGCATGGTGTTGTGGTAAATCTGGGGATTCTGTGATTCTGGGTCTGTACACAGACCTGCGTGTCAATCAGGCTTACAATGGAGACTTTATAGTTTACCTTTCATTTTCAAAGCGCCATCTGACCAATGAAACTTTGTTTTCATGTTGCAAATATATACAGTTGAACAGCTCCTCACACAAAACTGTTGTTTTAACACAATTGTATTTCTTGATAAAAGGCCACATTAAACCTCCACGGACAGTTGTCTTGTGATTCCAGTAAGAATTGTGTGCCAGAAAAAAAAAAGAAAGACAGTCGCTCACATCAATAAATTGGAGGTGTTTATGGCGCCTCCTATTGGCCAGTGTGAGTTTGAACATTGCTTCCTAGAATTTAATTGAATCCTTGAATATTTGTATTGAAAATTCATCATGACTGTGACAGCGCTTCTTCTGTTTGCTCTCGCTTTTTGTTTCCATATGTAATTTAACTTTAACATCCTGTTTAAAATGTAATTGGTAACTAATCCAGGGGCTGCTTACAGTGTAGTGACTGGGCCTCCAGTCAATCAGATATAGTATAAAGCTATTTTAATGGCATCAGTGGAATGCCATTAAATTGGTTCAGACTCTAGAAAAAGTCAATGTTTTGTCCAGTTGTAATAAAATTAATTTTTTTTTACAAAACCCTGACGAGGGACAGATGAAGATCAACATGTTGGCCAGAAAGTATATGTGATGTATTTCATCTGGTAAAATGCAATAAAAGAGGAGAGGAGAGGAGTCAACTCAGGGGAAAGAACCACTGGCAGTACGGAAGGAAACATGAAAGGAGGATACGAGAGGAGAGGGAGGCAAGTAGGAAGGAAGGAGATATGAGGAAACAAAGAAAAAAATGAGAAGAGGAAATAGGAGGTGAGGAGACAGGTCGTCCAAGGTGGAAGCAAGAGGAGAGAGGGAATAGAAGGAATAAGGAGATGGGAGAAGAGGAGGAAACAAGGCAAGAAGGAAATAAATATGAAAGGAGGAAACAATTGGGGAGGGAGGGGAAAGGAGGAAGAAGGAGACAAGAGGAAATAAGGAAACAAGAAAAAAAGAGGAGAGGAAAAAGGAGATTAGGAGACAGGTCAGCAGAGGTGGAAGAAAGAGGAGAGGGGGAAAGGGAGGAAGAAGGAAACACGGGAGAAGAGGAGGAAACAAGGACAATAGGGAGGACATATGAAAGCAGGAAACAGTAGGGGAGGGGGAAAGGGAGAAGAGAGGAAATGAGGAAACAATAAAACAAATGAGGAGAGGAAATAGGAGATGAGGAGACAGATCAGCATAGGTGGAAGGAAGAAGTGAGGAAAATATGAGAAGAAAGGGAGAGTAGTGGCGAAGGAGTGAGGGGAGGAGAGAGGAGGAGAGAAAATAAATAAAAGGAGGAGAGTGTGATGAAAGGAGCGTGCGGTCTGAAAGCGGTGGAAAAAGTGAATATTCGGCTCAGTTCAAAGGCAACACCGCGGGAGGGGAGGGAGGAGAGAGAGAGAGAGAGAGGGGGGGATGACTTCCAGATTTACTGTGGAAAGTTGAAAGAGTGTCGGCAACTGCGCGCGTGTCCGCCTCTGTGCGCACGCGCTAGTGTTTATGCGTGCGCGAGCTACGTTTCAACCTTTCTCTTTCCGTACATGTTCCGTGCGCGCGTGTGTGTGTGAGACGGCGCGGGGGAAAGAGAGAGAGAGTTATAGAGTGAGAGAAGGGGAGGGGCACTGCTCTCTCTCTCTTTCTCTCTCTCTCTGCCTACTTTGCATATTCCGCGTGCCTCGGCTCGGCCATATGGGAAAATGCAACTGAAGGAATTGTCGGCGGGGAAAAAAAAAACCCGCGCAGGCACAGGGACACGCGAGCGGAGCGGCGAGAGTTCGAGAACATAACAAATCCGAGGAAAAGTTGTAGCGAGAAGAGGGAGAAGAAGAAAAGGTGGCGAAGAAGACGAGAGCAGGGGCGGGGGGAGCGTGATAAACCAAAACAGAGAGAGAGAGAGAGAAGAGGGAGAAATAGAGGCGCTTTTTTTTTCTCTCTCCATCTTTTCCGCGGAGGGAGAGGAACGATGTATTGCGCGTACACCATCCCCGGGATGACAGGCAGCTCACTGATGTATTACTACAACGGCAAAGCGGTAAGACACTCACTTTCATCCTTTTTTTTTTTCTTCCTCCGCGAGGGTTTGTTGGGGGGGGGAGGTAAGAGAGAAAGAGGGGGAGAGTGTGTGTGTGTGTGTGTGTGTGTGTGTGTGTGTGTGTGTGTGTGTGTGTGTGTGTGTGTGAAAGAGAGGGAGAGGAGGTGTGAAGGTGAAGAGAGCCGCTTTTCTTTTTTTTTTTAACGGAGCAACTTGACAGCGCGTCGGGTCGCCGCCGCGCGTGAAAGCGCGAGCGGACTGTGACTGTGACTCTATGTCCGGGTTTATTTTTGGATGAATTAAAAAAAAACAACGATGCTGTTTGGGAAATAAAAGTGTGTGTGTGTGTGTGTGTGTGTGTGTGTGTGTGTGTGTGTGTGTGTGTGTGTGTGTGTGTGTGTGTGTGTGTGTGTGTGTGTGTGTGTGTGTGTGTGTAGCAGGGGGAAGTGACAGTCGCTGCTGTGGGTTGCCGTGTAGCGGCGTGGTGGCGAAATTAGGTCTCTAAAAATGCGATGAATGTGTGTTTACAGTGTGCGCGTGTCACGTCTCAGCTATTAGAAACATTGAATGAAAAATTGTCCCGAAAATGTCTTAATTTTTATTTATTTTTTTACTGTTACTCTCCTGGATTTTGCGAATGCGACGCTTTTTTAGATATTTTTTATTTATCCGCTCGCAGATTTATTTTTTGTCTTTCTCTTTCGCGTATTTATAATTTTTTTTAAAGGACGTAAATGACAGCCTTAATATTAAAGGTTATGGGGGTTTTTGTTTTTTGTTCTTGCTCTGATCCGGAATGACACACGTGTGGTTTTCCGGGTTTGTTTGATTGTGTGTTCCGTTCAGGGACTTGTGGCATTTCATATTTTTTGTATTTTATTTCTTCCTTTCAAAATCGGTGGCCTTTTCTGTCCTAATTTGGGCCTGGAATTATATTTGCGATATCTTATTATAGTAATATTCCGTTTATTTTAGCTTCGAAAATGTATTGAGGGCAGCACTAGAAAAATATGTCTAATTAGATGGTTGTATTCAATATTGATATCAGTGATGATCCCTCATTAATCACGTTATTTTGAATCCATTTCGATTCTTTTAAACTGAAATCAATGCAACAAATTCTGACAATGATGACATTTGAGGTCTACCCATCTGTACACCAGTCTATAAAATATATCATTCTGTTAATTGCTTTTTTTTCTTATTTAAAATATATTAATGAGTGTCTCCAAAATCCTGAAACACTGTCTAAATTCAGAGAGATTTTTTTTTTTTACAGCAAGTATGAAGCTGTCTGACCTCCTGTGAACCTGTCTGTCTGTCTAACCCCCACCTGTAAAACACCCTTTAAAGAGGGGCGAGTGAGGGGGGGGGTGAAGGCTAGAAATGAGAAACAGTGCATAAAGCAGAGCGAGGAGGGGGATGAATTTCACAGGTTTCATCGCTTTAAAAAAAGCTGGAATGTCTGCAAGTCGCAGGTGTAAATGAAGACGGAAGGCTGGGATTTCCCACAGATCCACCTGTCAGCGAACTGTCCGTCTGCCTTTGTCTCACCTCTGACTCCAGGCTGAAGCTCTACACAGTTTTAAGAGGAGAGACACAGATGACAGCGAAGGACGGTGGGAAAAAAACGACGACATGGAGGATAATCCAAAAGAGAAGCCGAGAGAATTATGTTTTCAAATGATTTGATATGTTATCATATTAAAATCAATAAACAGTTTTGTAAATTAACAATAATAAATCTGGTCCAGCACCTTACAGGCCTTGTGAGACAATATATCAATCAGATGCAACCCAGCAGCCACAAGAATATATTTATCCCAAAACAACACCAAAGAAACATTTAATTATATATTACATTTTTTTATAAAATGATGCATTTTCGAATTTTTACATATCGCCAACATACATTTCTTTAAGATTTATGGACTTCATTAAATTCTTGTGTTTTAATTAATATTTAGTTTTTTTTCTTTTATGCATCTAATCTGCCTTTTACACATCCTGTGTTTTTTGTAGAATGATATTTAAAAATGCTACAAAATGTGCTGATGTTTTGTCTCGACGTGTTCGTGACCTCGGATTCTGTGGTCATCACTTATCTGCGTTCTGATGTCTGTGTAGCTGATGTGACCCCAGCTGCAGACAGAGCCTCTGTTGTCCGAACGCTGCCATGCCGACAGTGGGCCTCTGTCTCCTCCCCGCCTGTTGGTTCTCCGGCCTCCATCCTGCCCGCCGAACACTCCTGGCCCACGGCTCCAAAGCCTTATGCCCTTTTTGCACCCGCTCTCCCCCTGTATATTTCGGGGCCCTTTTTTGTATCTCTGCGGCCTTGCTTGGGGCCGGAGCTCCTCTGCACTCCGGTGTGCCACAGTGGGGCTCGGCAGTGGGGCTCGGCAGTGGCACCGCTTTGTTTGGAGGCTGGATGGCACATTGTGCCCGACGGTCTTGATCTGGTGCCAAGCTCCTTTCCATCTTCACTTCAACCCCCCACCACCCCACCCTGCCCTGTCTCACTCTGTCTGTGTCACGGCTTGTTCACGCCCGCCGTCCACTGACGGGAAGAGAGGAAAAAAACGAGAATAAGAGAATCTCTGTGATTACAAAAAAAGTAATCTTGTTGTTTTATACTGCATCCTGTTTTTAGTTCCCATTTGGTGGCGACTTTGGTCGGCTGGGTTTTTTCGAGGTGATTCTGTGGTCGTGTGTGGTTCAGGCTGGTCGGCGTGTTATGCAGACTAAGGTGGAATCAGTGGAAACTGGGTCAGAGTGGTCCATGGGTTTGTGAGAAGAGACAGAAAGGCAAGCAGCAGCAAGGCCCAGCGAGACCAAACAGCGAAGAGGCTGAAATCGGGGGGGCTTTGGTTTTGGAGGAGGAGGAGGAGGAGGAGGAGGAGGGCCGAGGCCTGAGCTCCGGTTAGCGGCTGTCGGCTCGCTAACTTAAGCTCCAGCAGGCTTAATGAGGCAGCAGAGAGAGCTCGGGCTAAAAACAAAAGGCCTCATTTAAAAGCCGGCCCGGCCAGCCGGTCATTGTTATGCTAACGCAGCATTTGAATATTCAGCACGTTTTAATTAGGAGGGTCCCGAAGACGCCTGCCAAAATCCTGCGGTCCTCTCTCAATGTGCAGCTTACAGGAAACACACACTTTAAACACTTTAAAGCCATTTATTCCGTCGGCCGGCCATTCAGCATGCGGCCGCTGCCTCCATGAGACAAACGCCACTCCAAATGTGAGAAGATTTTAATTCTTCTTTTTTTTATAATTCACAGGTTTATCTTTTTTTTTTTTTTATTAATGAACTCCAATTATAGTTTGATATAAAACTGTATTTCCTTTTCCGTCTTTTCGAATTAATGTGAAATGAAATATTGAAAAGGATTTGCAGGTATTGCAGTTTAGATGCATTTATAATTCCAGTAGATCATTTTCTTTTAATTTGACAACCTGACCGAGGAAGGAGGTCAAAGGTCAAGGCCAAACCATCCTTATGAAATTACTCTGTTGAATTGGAAAATGTATGTTATTTCCTCAGATAAATGACTTCTATTTATAAAATATATATATACATATATTTTTTTAAATGTAGTTTTAAAAAAAAAACTTTTTTATGAAATGCTCCAACTCGTGGAAACATTTTAAAACGTGTGTATTTCTGTGTTTTATTGAGACTGTTTGTGGTGTTTGTGTGTGTGTGTGTGTGTGTGTGTGTGTGTGTGTGTGTTTGGTAGTGTGCTTTTCTTTTTTTCTTAACATTGCCTTTATTTTATATTACATGCAAACACACACGTTCATGTGCACTTTGTTCCTTCTATGAGGATTAAATACACGGTCAGTTTTTTTGTGTGTGTGTGTGTGTGTGGACATCCTGTGTGCTCAGTAGGCTGGAATTAGAGCACAGCGTGTTATGCAATTATAACTTTATAAATAGACGCATTGTGTGTTTGTGAGTTTGTGTGTGTGCAGGCCCCTATCTCCATCTGCTTGAGTTATTCTGTTTGAACAACTAAAAAAAAAACAGTGTTTGCGTATTTTCGTGTGTGTAAATGTGTGCGCTCGCGTGTCCTTTCGTTGTGTGCGAGGACACACTTTGAGCCGCTGCTATATGAGCATGTGTGTGTGTTTGAAATTGTAAATGTGTGTGTGTGTTTCAGCATGCTCCTTTTCTTGAAATTTGTTTTAATTTTTCTTTGATGAGTTGTGTGTTTGTGGTTTGTTTTGGTGTGCGTTTTTCCCTCTCCGTACCAGGTTAAGATGACATCATCTCCGTGCAGGTTTATGTGTGTGATGTTTGTGTACATGCAGTGTGTTTTGTTAAATAACATGTTAAATAATTTACCATACCTTTTTATCAGGATGAAAAAAAAGCCATTTACATTGAAAATAATCTGTGTGTGTGTGTGTGGGGGGGTTATCCTCTGTTCTGCTCTGGAGGATAAAAATCAGTGTGTTTCTGAGTGACTTCATACACTCTTTTGTACATTTTTTTTTTATACGATGATAAACACTTTCATGCTTCAAAATATATGTGTGTGTGTGTGTGTGCGTGTGTGTGTTGTCCGGTCCGTTAAAGCCTGTTCAGGCTTTCACTTAATCCTCCTGCATCAGATTATCTGACACTGATGCTGCCGATACACACACACACACACACACACACACACACACACACACACACACACACACACACACACACACACACTGATACACAAAGAGCTGCTGATACCCACACACACACACACACACACACACACTGATACACAAAGAGCTGCTGATACCCACACACATACATACACACCGGGTGAAAAGTAGTATTTTTTATTTCCCCGTCGGCCGAGAGGATGAGAAATCTACTTGCCCTTTTTTACTTGCCCCCTATACAAATAGTTTTAATGATCAGCAGTTATCATATAACAACAAAGACCAAAGTGTATTGTTGTGTTCTTTTTAAATAATTTAATCTGGAGTTTTGCCCAAAAGGCCAGGTCTGGACCCTCTGGTGGGTCGCAGGAGGTTTTATTTGCCAAATATATTTGCAGAATTTCTCCCATAGTGTTTTATTTTAACATTTAAATGTGCAGTACACTCCGAGCCACACGAGGGAGCCTGAACGTCCGTATTGTTCTGATAACTGTAGTCCACTTTTAACACAGAATCTAATATAAAAAGGCTGGTGAACATTCTGTTTGTCAAGCTGATGAGAGGAAATGAAGAAAGAATGAGGTAGCCTCTTAGCTCCTCCTAAATACATTTATTTGGTCTCTTTTATGAAGTGTTTGTTTTTTGTTACTTTTTTTGAGAAACGCTGGTCTGACACCACCCAACTAAACTCTTGTTTCCGAGATAAACAAAGTGCTCGCTCTTCTTCAGCTCATAAACGTAGTCTTAACCTGCCGCCATTTTCACCCCAGTGCCTGGTTGCTACTGCACGTGTGCAACTCTCTCAACAGAGATGAGATGAGAAATTCGGGCAAGTGGGTTGCTAGATTTACCAGCCCTCCGTGGCGTTTTACTTGCCCCGGGGCAATTGGCGGCCCTTATCGTTGTGACCAGACACACACATAGGGTTGACTACAGTTCACATTTGAACAGACACCTGGAACAGTACTTTTTTCCCCCTCTCTTTAATAAAACAAATCTAATTTCAGTTGTAATAAATAAGTCCAATCTTTCATATTCATCATTGTTATTTATGTAAAATGTTTCACACAGGAAACCAAAAACCTCCCCCTCTACCCTTCCAAACCCTCCCCTTCCAGCCTTGACCACCTTCAGGGTTGTCTCACAGAGGTGATGCGTTCAAACGCACCTCTGTTCACTACTGTTTCTTCGATGTTAAAGTTTTTTTAGTTTTTTTTTTAACATTCATACAGCATAAAAGGGATTGTTCCCAGTTCTGTTCTTCTGGAAAATTAGTCAGCTGTTTTATCCATTATCAAGTGTAACTGTGTAAGAGATCATAAAATATAATTTTAAATATCTGGCAACTTTTAGTAATTAGTATATAATTAATCAAACAAAATAACCCAACAGATGAACTTATAATAAAAAGAATTAACTGGATTTGGTGCCAGTTTTTGATGAATTAGATGAAGCGCTGACACATCTTCTTCTTTTATTTATTCATTTCTTGATTTGTTTTATGCGTTTGTCGTGCTGATTATAATACAGTTTGTGGACTTGCAATGTTCTTTCATTCCAATATTCAGCCGCAGAACGACAAGACTTTTTTTTCTGCATGTTTCTGCTCTTCATTACTAATGTAAGGAGAGGCTAATTAGCAGGTCATTAGTGATGTCATAGCTGTCACATGTTAGAAATAGAAATGTCAGAGTGGCTGCTGATGGGGAGCTGATGTGTCGGTGATAATGAGACGTTCTTCGTTTAATCTTGCACAAAGGTGGAAGATGACTCTAATTCATTTGTGCATGCTTTGCTTTGTGTGTGCAGTTTTTTTTGGGGAGGTAACTTCTGGGTCGTTTGCTGCATGTGTTGCCAACGTGGCTGTGAGATTCAAATGGAGCGAGATGAACTTTTAAAAAAAAAAAAAAATATATATATATATATATATATATAGCGCCTTATGTTTACCTGCAGTGAAAATAGAAGGCGTTAATCGAGAGGGCAGCATGCAGCCTGTATGATTAAAGACCTGAGCTGAAACATCACAAACGTGGTGTTTTATAAGGTTTTTCAGGTGTACTGTCCTCTATATTTGGATCTTTATAGAAGTATGGCTGCAGGGCCTCCAGGTGTCCTCAACATTCTTACATTTTTAAAACATCAGACCGTAGAAGTCTTTAAATTGTGTTGCAATTGGACTTTTATCAGATTTTTATTATGTCAGAATTAGTCAAATTCTTTAGCAGCCAAGACAGAAGTCCGCACAAGCCTACCTTCATAGAGAGAGAGAGAGAGAGAGAGAGAGAGAGAGGGCTGGACAGCGTTTGTCAGCTTAAAGGACCAGTGTGTGGGATTTAGTGACATCTAGCGGTGAGGTTTCAGATTGCAACCAACTGAACTATACAGTTGCTAAAGAGAAAGTTTGTCCGTTCTGGGCTTCTGTAGAAACCTAGTGGTGCAACGCTACGTACCATGTGAAGAGGACCCCGCTCCGTGTGTACATATGAAGGGTTTAAGAAAACATAACAATTGTTGTTAAAATTTTTATAGATTACAGAAAATATTATTAATGAATTATTAAATAATATTATATTTCATTTCTGCATATAGGTTCCCCTAAATCCTACACAGTGGACCTTTTAAAACATCTACATGTTTTGACTATATATATATATATTAAATTCAAATTGAAGTTCAAGTTCAATTCACATATAATTCAAGATGGACCTTGAAAGATATCTATCGATCCATTCAAAAAATATAGGTTAAGCTAGGAAAAGAGGCTACTGAAAAATAAATATATATTATAATGTAATAAAAATTCAGTACCACTACACAATGACGCAAAGTGGAGCTTGTTATCATATAACTGTTAGATGTTTAAACAAATACTTGCGTGTGGTAACTGGCCTGCATTTGACCAAAAACACATGACCAGAATTGTGCAGTTCATCTCTGATTTATCTGATAGGTCTTTGTACGTTCAGTACAGACTCTATACTCGCTTTGCATAACGGTGACCTTTACGACCAGCGATAGTGTTCCCGAATGCAACTGTGAAATAAACACAGGTTCTGCTGCATTTCACCGATAATATGCAGGTTGTGTAACAGAGACTGGTCACTTTTTTTTTTCTCTCCCAGTCTTTATAAACCCTTTGGTTTTAATGTGCGAGGTCGCAGCTGCCAAAATGTACATGCATATCAACACACACACACACAGACACACACATAGTTGAACCGTGAGTCATCAGTGTGTGTGTGTGTGTGTGTGTGTGTGAGTGAGAGAGTGTGTGTGTGTGTGTGTCCCATGAGGGGAGGCAGACTGTAGTGGAGCAGAATGGGTCAGCATTCTTTGGATAGCTGGGTATTTCCACCCTGACCTGTCCCTGGGATGAGAAGCTCTCTGTCTCTGAGGTTCGCAGGTTTGATTCCCGGTGTCCGGGACTGAGCGCCTGCCAGCCCAATTGAGCCTCTGAACATCAAGGTCAGCCACCAGATGGGGACAGGCAGCAGCAGAGCGGCAGAATTTGGGTTTAGTTTATTTGATACGGACATCATGGAATTGTAAAGAACATTTATGCTCGGATGCACTGTGTTTAGTGTTCGTAGTGAAACACTATGTCGGTTCATGTATCTGGTTTTAGCAGGAACAGAAACGAGGTCCAGAGACCTGACCGTGTCAGTGTGACCTGCTGATTGGCTCAGTCCGTTTCTAATCAGGAACTTAATCATTGATAAAAACAGACTGGAGCTAACGCTAGTTCAACTATAGGGCCACTAATAATCAGATCTTTTATTTTTGCTAGGTGCAGCTAGCAGAAGCTAATGCTAGCCTCAACTGCAAGATACTTGTGCGCTAAAAACCCATCCCTTCTCAGTGCCTAATTCTGGTACTTAGTTAGAGGCTGAGCTTTGCAGAAATCACTTTGGGAAACATTTTTAGCGAAAGATTCTGACCATGACGCTACCCCCCTCCCGTAGGTATCGTTGACGCCTGGCTTTATCATGCGTATTGGGTGATTGGATCACAAGATGACCGCTCTACGTGCCGGTGTGAATGCATCCAGGACGAATCAAGGACGCATTGATATCCAATTGCTCGGACCTCATTTGTAGGTGGTCTGTAGGTTTGGCCGTCGCCATCTAGACATTTAGGCGCGCAACCTAACTCCTGGCTAACCCAAAAATGGGCAAAGACATGGACCGCCATTGGAGCTGTGGCTGGGGGTCAGGGCGACTTAAAGGCAGAGACAGCTAGCCACCCGACTCTCAGAGTGGCCATGCCCTTAATTATGTCTAACTTCAAGCATTAATGTAGTTTAGACGTGCATTACGGCAGATTCCAGCAGTTCCGTGTTAGTTTCGTTTTTGAGTATGCTGCTTGGTGGGGACGCACTCCAATTCCAGATGTGCACTGACGTAGCTGTCAAGTCTAACAAAAGGAAAGGATTTGTAATTGAAACACGGCAAATAAAGGTGTCAACATCAGCCAGGCCCACGAAGTAAACTGAATTTATTCCATTGGCTTGGCTGGATTCACTTTTGAACTGCACTTCAGTCATGATGCATACCATTTGGCTTTGGTTTGAATGAACGAGGAATAAATGGAACACTAATGCTTACCATGACATTAGGGAGGCTATAAATCAACATTTTACTGTGTGGCTGCTGGGGCGATTTGGCTACTGTTATGAGATTTGGCTACTGTTTTGAGATTTGGCTACTGTTATGAGATTTGGCTACGTTAGCTGGTGGGCTAGTCATATCTGAAGAAAGTGATTTATGTAGCTTACGATTTGATACTCTTGATTGTATTGGAAGAAGTAATGATGTGTTTGCAGCACGGGATTTATCCAACGCTATGGTTTCACTTGGCTGCAATTTCATAAAACTTTATAAAAAAAAAAAAGCCCAGCTGGGTTCTTTAATGTCCCATACCGTTGTAAAACACTGCATGTGCTCCATTATCACTTCAGCTCTTATATCTTTGTGCTGGGATGGTCTGCGCTACAGCACCCGGCTCTTCTGTAGTTACAGGCGTGTTCGGTTTCTCTGCTAGCGTGGCTGCTGTCGCTCAGCCTTCATTATCACAGTGGAAAATGGGGCTGTTGTCGTTATTTGTTGAGCGTTTATGTGTGTGTGTGTGTGTGTGTGTGTGTGTGTGTGTGTGTGTGTTGTGTGTGTGTGTGTGTGTGTGTGTGTGTGTGTGTGTGTGTGTGTGTGTGTGTGTGTGTGTGTGTGTGTGTGAGTGTGTGTGAGTGTGTGTATGTGTTTAGTGGGTCAGTCCTGCTGTGGTGAGCTGTTAGGGAGGCTGCATGGACTGGCTGAATAACACCGGACAGCTGTCACACTTTAAACAACAAGACAATAACGACGCCGCTGCAGCAACACATTGCAGCGCGCCGCGGCCGAGTGGCAGCCGTAGCGGCGTGTTTGGGCCTCAGACAGCCAGCGCACACGCTTGTTGGCAGTTTAGCCGTCGGTGGTGGCGACAGCATATGTGAGGAACACGGAACGCAGCGTTCAGTCAGAGAGGCGGATGACTGCGTTTTTGTGTCTGATGTTAGCGGCCCCGTGTGTGATGCCTTCAGGTGTGCGTCCACTATGAAGTCAGTGATGTGGCATTCAGTTTTTTATAATTTATAATCCTTTATAATGCTTTTTAAAAAAACATTATAAAGACGTGCCTAAACTTGCAGTATTTCTAATGGCCATCAGGGGGCGAATCTCCTCCGATTGCAAAAGTTGAGAAAATGACTCTACTTCTCTCTTGATTTATTCCCTCAGTAAACATTGTAAACATGAGTTTATGTTCTCAATCTCTAGTTTCAAGTGTTCTTCAATACAGCATGATGTTCATTTAGTAAATTATGGTCCATTAAGAGTCAAATCTCTGGGCAACCTTGTGAGTTGCCCGTGTTTTTGTCTTAGAACGTTAAACCCTTTCATAGTGTGTTTTCAGTTCCTGAAGGTTTAATTGTAACATTTTGGTCACCTAAAAATGTCTTATTCAGCATTTGCGTTTGACCTCCAACCTCTCGTGTCACTTCAAGATGGTGACCGCCCAAATTCCAAACTCTAGGCTTCATTACGGTCTCTCTATCAGTTTCTCTATTCACCTATCTAGCTCAAAAAAACAACGAAACAAAAAGATTGTGCATGTGATCAAACATCTGGTCGACATGACGCTGTCTGCTTTCACTCTGCAACCAGCTAGATTTGTTTTATGCTGCTGTTTGTACTCAAATGCGTCTCCAGCCAACGGCATCGCTGCTCTCTCTCTCGCACACACACACACACACGCACGCACGCCATCAAAAGCCATGATGATAGATGCTACCCAGCTTCCATACAGTGCTTGTTTTCAATAAGGGGGCCATACCTGCTCAGAGAGAGGAAGGAAGAAAGGAAGAAAAGACAGAAAAAAAGAAGGATTGATAGATGACAAAGAGAAATAACGAAACGACGTGAAGAGAGAACAAACAGAAAAGAATCCTGCCGCTCTGGAGTGCTGAAGTAATCAGCTCTTTGATCTGGCTCCTTTATTATTCCAATGTGGGCCAAATAATGTAGTCCTGATTGTGTTGCTGGCAACCGAATGAGCTTCCATATGTTGGCTATTAGAGGCTTGCACTGCCGCTGCAAAACGGTTTCTTCTGTGGTGGTTTTTGAGAGGGGTGGGGGGCGGGGTCACGGGTTCAGGCCGAGACCGGGGATTAAGATTTAGATTAATTAATTTGATCGCTGACAGCATGTATGATCTGAAGGGTGGTGGTAAGTTAGGGGGGAAGTAAGAGTTTGGAATACTGTTAAGCACTGAACATGCGTGTGGTTGTGTGTAAGCAGAAGGTTTGCAGTGGACGTGATTTATGTAGATGTGTGTTACCGAATATATCACTGAGCATATTTTGCTTCAGGGTGAAAAAATGCGCTGACCAATGACAGTTCTTCAGTCTCAACGTGGTATCTCCTCCTGCTGCCCATCTTAACCAGAACTCCCTGGCATGAGAGATATTGAGTTATTCTCTTTCAAATTTAGCGTGGCTAATCCTGCTCACCAGAGGTTGATCCCCATTTACTCTAAACCTCCTGGCTTCTAGTGCCACCCATCAAGCTGAGGTGACCATTTCTTTGGCCCGTGACAGTTCATCCTGAAAACTAAATTCTTGATGCAACAATCACTATCCTGCTCCTCAGAGGACCAACCCATGACTTTTCCTTTAGCCCCCGTCCTCTGAACAAATACATTTTAAGTTTGGCTTCTGATGAGCCAGTAAAACTAGCTTAAATCATCAGTACGTTGTGTCCAATATTGAGGCCGCAATTTTTCATATTTTTTCTATACATTCATCATTTTTTTTAGCCGCAGATAGACGGATGGAAAAGATTATCTGAGGCAGACGGGCAGTTGTTCGGGGCCCAGAGGAAACAGGACCAGAGTGCAGTGACTCAGTCCGCACAGGAGGCCGAAGCTCTAATCCTTACTAACGTTTTTATGGATCACCAGGCTGAACGGGATCGGTATCAGATGTCCAGAGGAGCGGTCCGCTCCGTTTGAACCGGTTGGGGGGGGTAGGGGGCCTGTCAGGCTCCTGGAACAACCTCTGAGGCGGTAACGTTTTTCTACATCCGCTCAAATTTTTATTCTTGGTGAATTTGAACGGAGATCAAACAGAAGTAAAGTGTTTCAAACTGGTGGAACGCGATGGAGCTTTTGCAGAAAAGGATGCACAAATTTAGATCAGATGATGCAAACAACGTTCCCGTTAACCGACTGTGTCCCATCTGTGTGACACGGAGGGCTCGGGCTGCATATGTAGCTCCACCCCACATCATTATATTGTGTGTAATTCGTTTTCCTTCTCACATTCTTGCCTCCGTAATTATCCATGCAGAAAGATTATTTCCCGTGATTTCTTCAGCAAACATGCCCCCATGGTTCATTTATCTTTTGTTGGTGAACATAAGGAAACATTTGAGTTTGAACCTCTGAAGCAGGTTTCTGGCCTTCAGTCCTTCCCAAAAACCTATTGAAAATGTATTTGTGTCCACACCATCAAACCGATCTGAAATACATTTAAATTTAATCTGCATGGACGCGGTATGTAGAGGATATAAAAAGAGCCGTTGACGTAACGCCGCGGACGGATCGGTCTAATGGCTGCACGGCCTCTCTCAACAGGAAGAGGTCAAGGGTTAAAATGCCTGCAAGCCAAATGAGGAAGATGAAGGATTAAGTGTGTTAATGTATGCCGGTGTTTAGTGCTTTAGTGCTCTCTCTCTCTCTCTCTCTCTCTCTCTCTCTCTCTCTCTCTCTCTCTCTCTCTCTCTAACTGTTGCTGTAATCTGTTTTTACTGTAAAAAAAAAAACAGAAGAACAGGTGTATTTTAAATCATACTCTCACTCTGAGCCGGACATGTTTTTATTTCAATGATTAAAACTGGAAATGTCTCTTACCCTTAAACTCAACATTAGTGGTTGAGGCTCACTCGGTCGTTCATGTTAAAGGGCCGTGACGGTGGCTGTAAAATGTAAAATGACAGCATTCACATTATTTACTGTCTACTTATTATTGAAACTTACAGCAGAGCAAATATTGTGATGCGTGACATGACTGAAGCTCAGACTGATTTAGTGTTTAGCAGCATGAAGTACCAAGACAAAGAAAAGTAACAATATTATCAGTTTAGTACTTTTAAATCGTTTTCTTAAACAGTTGTTTATCAGATAAAACTAATTAATAATTGATCAAATACAACTAAACTGTAGTTTATCAGATACAATAAACTACTACTACAGTTTAGTTGTATCTGATTAACTAAAGTTAAATTTGATCTGATAAAATACAATTTAGTTTTATCTAATAAACAACAGTTTTTTATCTGATAAACTAGAGTTTCTTTTATCTGATAAACTAGAGTTTTTTATCTGATAAACTAGAGTTTCTTTTATCTGATAAACTACAGTTTTTTTTATCTGATAAACTAGTTTTTTATCTGATAAACTACAGTTTCTTTTATCTGATAAACTACAGTTTCTTTTATCTGATAAACTACAGTTTCTTTTATCTGATAAACTACAGTTTCTTATTTAAGAACTGACTCAGCAGGTGAACAGTGTTCCTGATCGTCACTCATTTCCCGCAGCAGCCATCTTAGCGTTTGGGTTGGCGCGTGTGCCCGATGCTCCGGTTGCCATGTTACGTTGCCGTGGTGAATGAGACCCGGGCGCCCGTCGCCAGCTTGTATCACCGTGGCAACGATATAACTGTGACCCAGCGTCCCACCAGCAGCCGTGCTCGCCGCTCCCCACACTCCGTCTGCACCCTCTTCAATAATTAACATGCCACGGCAGCCATCTTAGCTTTTTTGGCTCGGTTTCGATGCCTGCCGGCGCGTTGCCTCAGCAACGGGGTCCCTGCGACCCAGTGCTCTGGTGACGCCGGCCGTGTTGTAACACTCCAACCTTCTGAGTTGGAATCCTCAAATTGATTCAAATGCCGTGGCAGCCATCTTAGAGAAGGTGAGACGGGGGAAGACAAACCAGGGTGGCACTCACACACACACACACACACACACACACACACACCGGAGCCATCCAAAATATACCCACAATTGTATATAACATGATCACAAAACAATCCTAATTTAGGAGTGACAGGTGCATCCTTTTTTTTTAAACATTAACTTTAATGTGTTATTTGTGCTCAGTGGGCCGGGCGTCCTGCTTGTATCCAAGGTGACACGTGTCGCACTCATGACCTCCCTCACTGCACAGTGTGTGTCATCACTTCAATTTATTAACTTAGTGGTTATTTATTTGTGAAGCTTCATTTGGACGAACGGGTTGAGTGTGGACGGCCGCCCAGCTACAAACGGTCAAACTGGATAAAAACGACGTTCAAATTAAAGGCCAACTAAAATGAGATCGAGACAAGAGAGGAGTAAGAGGAGCTTATACTTTAATTCCTCTCAGATGAAATCATATCATTTTTTGAATTTGATAAATATAAACAGAAATGACAATCCAAAAAAATGATCAATCTTCTTACTTTGAAAAGAAAAAAGAAAATCATAAATACTCTTTGAACACACTTGCTGCCTCCTACTCTCTTGTTCTCACCCCGACAGCTTGGCTGCCGCAGAGAGCAGAGGTCCCATTGGCTGCGTGCCCTGCAACGGGCATTTTGATTGGCTCCCGGGCATACTGCCACCGCGCCATCTGAGAGCACACGTTTGTGTGTGTGTGTGTGTGTGTGACGAGTGTGTCCGTCATGGCGGCAGCAGACAGCCAATCCAAATGCTCGTGTCTCTCTGCGTCTCCCTCCCTCCGTGCTCGTCTCTTCTTTGGGGAGTTCTTTTCTTCTTCTCCATCTTTTACTCGCGCTGAATACCAGCAGGTGATGTTCTTTGGATCCATTCGCCCTTGTGGTAATGTGATGAAGGGCTCTTTGAAATCAAACCTGGCTCCGTCTCTTAGAGCAGTGGCTCCCAGCCTGTGGGTCAGGTCCCCCAACCCCCCACCACCGGGTCCCAAGACATATCTGAGGGGGCACAAGATGATTAAAGGGATAAGAGAGAAAAACTTCTAATACACACACAATTGTATTTTTTCAAGTTCGTTTTCCAGAAGTCCCAAACCAAAAAGTCTAGAGTTGTTCATTTCCAGTACGGTGCAAAGAAAAGTCCACTGTATGTACTGATTCATGTGTATCTGGATATCATTCACAACTCATCATGAATGTTTTTGGGTAATTCGATTGCAGTCGGAGAGCACTTGACTAAAGAGAACAGGTGTGAATGCACCCAAAACGCGGCGAGGACGGACTGTGACCTGATCAGATGAACCACCTCGGCGGTGGTCAGGGACACATTGTGACCACGTTGAACACAAACCTAAAGGCCTTTGCGTTTCCAATCCACATGCAACAACCCTGTAGGCGGAAATATGTAAAACCACGACGGGGGGTTTAGGGCCTCGGCGAGGGGCTTCTCAGTCACAGTGCTGAGCTTTGAGGGGGCAGTGAATGTGTCCTCGAGGGTCACACTGATGGTCATGGCGGTGTGTTTGTGCGTAAATCTTGTCCTCGACAGTCCTCAACCCAGTCCCACGAAAAAATGTCGGCATTGTATGTGTCTGCAAACCACAGATACGATGAATATTGACATTTCTGGACCCAAAGTATGCTTCGTAAAAACTTTTTCACATCAGCCTTTGCGAATGAAACATGGTTACCATTGTGAAATGCTTGGTTAGATTTAGGGAACTTGGTTAGGGTTAGAACAAAAGATAATGGTTTGTGTTCAAATAATAACATAACAAAGTATGTAAAGTACGTAACAACTTAAAGTCAACTTTTGAACGACTAGCGTTCTCCTGGGTGAAAGTCCTGAGTTTGTTTGACCCATCCACAAGAATTCCCACCAGACTTATGAATCAGCATCAGAATATGAATCCCACTGAAGGTAGAAATATTTTCTCTCCGTGTCTTTCAAAAACTTAGAGATTGTTGTTAATTACTTCATCAATTGATTATTTATAAAAGCACTTAATGAGCTATCAGACAGCCAACTGGCTCGACACCAACTCTTTACCTCCGCCGTGTGTTTGTTTCTTGTCGTTTCTCTTCCTATCGCCGTCCTTCCTGTTGTCTCCTGCAACAAAGAAGAAGAAGCTCTCTCTCTCTCCTGAGCCTGTGTATATATATATATGTATTGTTTAATTCCTGATTAACCCAGCGTCTGCCTTGCCAAGATGTCGGTGGTTGACCTTTGACCCCCCCAATCTCCAAATGAAAGATGCATTAGTGAGGAAATACACATTTCTCATTTCAGGTAATCACCTGAGTCCTAAAAACTACACTTTACATTGCATTCTGTTCTTGGTAGGGGTTGCTATGTGACATTTTCCAACTTTTTTCTTCTTACAATTAAATTTGAGCAAACAAAACCAACATTTTTTTTCCATTCTGAAACCTGAATTTGGGGATCTGAATTTGTGAACACTGAAAAAAATTATATTTTCCAAATCCAGCTTTTGATATTGCGAATAAAGACATTTTATATTTTTTGTGTAAAAAATGGTGCATTCAGAACGAGTACATTCAGATCCTGGACGTGGTTTTCAAAGTAAAATACTTCAATGCTAGGAATTCAGCGTTTTTTTATTTTTATTCTATATTAAGTATTCAGTGGCTGTTTGGATTCAAATACTTACCTCTCTTATTTGTGTCCATGATTTCGACAAAATCTGGATTTGAATTCCTTCCCTCACTGTGTGTGCGTGTGTGTGTGTTTTGACGTTGGAAAGATACCGTGTTTCTTTTCCAACTCAGACTCCAAGACAGACTTTGTGGTTTTTGCAGATAAATTAGCAGTCACTTCAAATTTGAAAGAATGCAGACAGTGAGGGTCCTTAGAAGTTTAGTAATACAGAACTATTAGTGCATCCGTCTTTTTTTATATCCGTTTGTTCATAACCAGGCCTCCGTGTGTGTTTGATTTAAAGTGCGTGCGTTTTTTTGCGTCTTCCTCGTTCGGCCTGTCAGAACTCTCTGTTGATCGTGGCATTACGCTCGCTAAGTATCACTGGCAGTCGTCAGCATGTGGCAGTAATTAAATTAAAGGGAATTTGTGAAGGGGGGGGGGGGGGCTGACTTTGCCAGAAAAAGTCGTGGTGTTGGAAGGAAAATGGGAGACTCATAAAACGAGTGTGGAAGAGACTCTTAAAGAGTCGTCACCTGTGGAGAAATGTTTTTGTTCTCCGGCCTGAAAACCTGCACACAATCACAAAAACACACACACACACACACACACACGGTTTTCACGTGTGCCGCCACAGATGGGGAACGCATGTCAACACACACACATACAAACACACACACTCACACACACACTCATACATATACACACATTTTAAATACATTTTGAATAAAGACAACTTTTTCTTTAAATACAAAATAACAGATACAATTATTATAATAATTATTATTAATAACAATAATAATTATAATGATACCAATACCACTACTACTACTAATAATAATAATAGTAATAATAATGATAGTAATAATAATAATAATAATAATAATACAAGTATTAAGGGCAGAAAATCAATCAGAAAGATTTAAATGGAATATATTTGTTTTGACAACTTTTATGACATTTTCATCTTTATTTTGAGACATTTTATTGTCTTAAACCAGCTGTAAATAATGAATGCAGGTGGGTCTTTATAGTTGTTTTTAGTGGATGTTAGTGTATTTGTAACTGTGCTTGCGTGTGTGTGTGTTATTATTGTGTGTGTGTAAATGACTATGTGTGGAACCCATGCAGCAGAATTCTTCTTTATCAATATTAAAATCATTGTGAAAGTTATTGGAACTGTACATTTTTTTTCTTCTGAATTCCACATTAAGCTGCGATTTTATACCACACAATTCCAAGTATGAAACATTTCTATTTCGTTGGTTAAAACATTTTCACCTTTGGATTTATCATTTTAATATATAGCAGACTGTGAAATACGTCACGTTCCAGTAAAATGTTTTATAATGCTCTTAACAGAATAGCTTTGAGAATTAAATGTAAAAATTCTATTTTGTGATTAATATTCAGAAAAAAAGAGGACATTTCTTATTGAAAATGGTATGAAAGATATTGCTGTCGTTAGCAACTGAAATGAACATAATGTGTTTTTCATTGGATTAATGGTGATGAAGAATGCACTTGTGTGTGTGTGTGTGTGTGTGTGTGTGTGTGTGTGTGTGCGTGCGCGCAGTTATGGAACACTCAATGCTCTGAAAGCCGCAGTGAGATTTGTTATTTCCTTCCTCTGATGGGTATTTCTCCTTTCAGACACACACACACACACACACCGTCCCAGACCTCTGGCTATTTCCTGTGTCGAGGGGGACATTATAAAGCCACATTATGTTCACTATGAGACCCCATATTCCCCCATCACTGAAATCATTTTGTGTGTGTGTGTGTGTGTGTGTGTGTGTGTGTGTGTGTGTGTGTGTGTGTGTGTGTGTGTGTGTGTGTGTGTGATGATGATGAGAAGAGCCTACTCAATTTCCTGGGAAAGGAGATGTGAAAGGCTGTGATATTAGCCTGCGCACGCACGCACGCACACACATACACACACACACACATACACACACACACACACACACATTTAGGATTAAGGCCTTAACACACTGAGGGCGTTGTTTTTCTTGCAATTAATTTGCATGCTAATATGTGTTTTTTGTCATGAGTACTTCCCCACAGTACATAAATATTCCATGGCGAAATAAAACGTTAACAGGAACTGGATGGACAGGATGATGGATGGAAGGATGAATGGACAGATGGATGGAGTGATAGATGGAAGGATTGATAGGTGGATGGAAATGTCAGGGAAAAGAAAAAGAAAAACTTTTTATTTACACTGACAGAAATCATATTTTCAGCTGACAACTTTAGCTGAACACACACACAGATATACACACACACACACCCACACACACTGTATATACAGTCATACTCCCACTCTCTTATGTTAATACACATACACACACACACACACTCTAAGGCACATATAGTCGGGGCCACAGAGAGTCTCACACAGTTTCAGGGCTAATTCAGTGTAATTAGTGGTCAATTAAAGCGCTGTGACTTCACTGGCTGTCTGACTCTTTGATGCTGCGGCTCATGGCGAGACCAGACGCCATCTTGAATTCATTTACAGGCCGCAGTGTAAACACGCTACACAACTGGGCAGTCTGCTACTTCTGCTCTTTTTCTGCATATTTTCTGTACTATGTTTTTACCGTACTGTTTATTTTTTCTTTAATTTGCAATTTCACTCGTTTCTTTTTCTCTGGTTTTCTTTGTTCTATCTCTCTTTATTTCCATCCTTCCTTCTTTTTCAGGAAGCTTTTTAACTAGAAAATGGAAGCTGGTAGATTTTCTGCAGACCTTTCTTTTTGATATTTTCACCCGTTTTTGGTCTTTTCTGGTTCTCACGTTCCAACATTGATTAGGCCTCTCATTTTATTCCATGCCCGTCCTCACTATTATTTTCCACTCCCCTCTGCTCTTTGTGATTCAGGACTATTACTAGCTCTATAAAATGAGTCATTTTAAGGTTTAGATGTTCAAGTAAAAACACACTCTGTGTCTGACCGTTTCCCTGGGAAACTTCATTGCTGGAGCTGAGTAAAAACACAGGCATCCTCGCTGAAGCTCAGTCAGCAGTTTGACTCACTGAGGGTCACTGACCTGGGGTCAGCAGCTCAAACATGAGAGGGCCAGAAATCTGTGAGAAACTGTGAAATATAACGAGTGTGGAGTGTTTGTGACTGAAGCTGGAGAGAAGAAGAGCTGCTAACTGGGTTACTGGTGATGGAGAAGAGCAGTGAATAATAGATAAGCATTCTGCTGCCATAGAGAGAGGAGGGGAGAGACCAGGAGAAGGGAGGACGGAAAGAAACGAAGGGGTGGAGAGGAGTGACCACGGGAGGAGAGGAAAGGAGAGGATAGGAGAGACATGGAGAGGGGAGGAGAGACCAAGGGAGGAGAGGATAAAACAAAAGAGGAGAGGAGAGACCAGGAGAGGAGGAAACAAAACAGGAAATGAGAGAAGAGGGGAAATCAAAAGAGAAAAGAACAGACAAGGAGAAAAGAGGAGGAAACAATTGAGGAAATGAGGGGAGGAAACAGGATAAGAAAGAAGAGACAAGGAGAGGAGAGACAGAGAGAGCAGAAAAGGAAACAGGAAAGGAGAGGGAAGGAAATGGGAGAGGAATGAGAAGGAGAAGAGTAGGGAAATGGAAGAGAAGAAGAGGGGAGGAAGCTGGAGAGGAGAGAACAAGAGGGGGAACAAAAGAAGAGAGTAAATGACAGAGGATGGATTAATAAATCCTTCATTAAAATGAATGGAAACGTTCTATGAAAGGAGAAGTATCGTGTGTGTGTGTGTGTGTGTGTGTGTGTGTGTGTGTGTGTGTGTGTGTGTGTGTGTGTGTGTGTGTGTGTGTGTGTGTGTGTGTGTGAAGAGGAATACTTCAAGGAACAACTTCCGCACACACTTGGGCCAATTTCAATTGTTCCTGTTCTCACTTACACACTCCTCATTCCTCGGTCACACACACACACACACACACTTTTTTTAAAGCCCCAAAATTCACAGCCGCTCACATGTGTCACACACCCCTCTCTCTCTCTCTCTCTCTCTCTCTCTCTCTCTCTCTCTCTCTCTCTCTGTCCGGCCCCCTAGTGTTTTCTGTCTGAGTAACTCGACCCCCCTTCAGTCACAGGTGCACCAAGCTAACACATACACACACGCACTCACAAACGCTGAACTCACACACACACGCTGAGTCCACTTGTCTTCACATAGGGGGCTCTAATCAAGCCACAGGAAGCCTGAGCTCCACAGGGAGTGAGTGTATGCGTGTGTGTGTGTGTGTGTGTGTGTGTGTGCGTGTGTGTACGCTTTCCGTTACAAGTGAGTTGAAGAATGTGTTTCGGTCCATGAAACTCTCTGTGAGTGTGTGAAGGCTCTGGATGTTTTCAATTACACACGGGTATTTTTGAAAATGTGTGTGTGTGTGTGTGTATTCTGTCTTTACGTGAGCTCTGTGTTTCCATCATGACTTTCTTACTCTCCTTTTCCCTCTTTCTGTGGGACTCTTTTCATTTGTTCCCTGTTTTTAATTATTTCCATAATTATTTTATTTATTTTTATCCTTTTTTTATTTTTTTATTTTGGCTTTAATTTGCCTTCTGTATTTGTGATATATATATATATATTTTTTTTTGTCATTTATCTTTTTCTGTTTTTTTTTTTTTATTGTGTGTGTTTTATTTCTCTTTTGGATTATTTTCCCACGTGGTCATTAAGCTTTTTTAGAGATCAAAAGGCTGTCCTGCCTTCCCCGCTAAATATCAAATTTGATATCTGTCCCATCTCTTTCATAAACTTCCTCTTTTTATTTCGGATGCTTCTGTCTTAATTCATAATGCTCTTTTCCTCTGCTTCTTTCCGCCCTCTCTCTCTTTAGTTGTCTCTCCCTCTCTCTGTACTGCATCATATGGAGTCAATTAAGCAGCCATGCTCAAAACTGTACGTTTTGTGTGTGTGTGTGTGTGTGTGTGTGTGTGTGTGTGTGTGTGTGTGTGTGTGTGTGTGTGTGTGTGTGTGTGTGTGTACATCTGGTTCGTATTAGTGCAATTGCAGGTTGGTAGAATAAAGGGCTCGGCTCGGAGGTGGTGGGTGGGATTTCCTTCCGCTTTCTCTCAGACACACACACACACACACACTCGCAGTTTTTTTTCCCCCTCCATATGTTTTGAATCAGGAACATAATTAACCTTCAGAGGATTCTGAGGGCCGCGGCTCAGATCTCCGCTATAAAAATACATCTAAAAAACAGAACACCCCCCCACCCCACCCCTCCCGAAATGTGTTTGATCCGTCTGCGGCGCGTTTGATTTTCGCTTTTCCCACATCTGCCTCTGGACGGGGCTCGGAGCAACGTGGACGTAGATGAAAAGTTGCGTCTACAGGTGTTAGGGAGGTGGAGGAGACGGATACGGTACATGGATGGATGGATTTGCTTCTGAGCAACTTGAAACAAAAGAATGTTTGACACCATAAATGAGTCGCTAAACCTTTTTTAAATCATACGTTGAATATTTTTTCCCGCTCTTCTACTCTTTTCTTTGATCTTCCTGCGGCGTTATAATGTTTGTGCGATGGTGAGCAATAGGCGGCAAAAAGCGAAAGCAGAATGTTGGAAGTGAGAGGGGCTGAAGAGGGAGAGGAGGGGGAGAGAGGGACAGAGAGAGAGAGAGAGAGAAAAAATTAGACAGGCACAGGTGCAGCCGACTGTGTGTGTGCGTATTTGTGTGTGTGTGTGTGTGTGTCTGTCAAGAGGTTTCGTGACTGCTCCTTTGAGTGTTCGCATTCCAGCACATCTGCTTTGGATGAAGCGTGGTAAACTCTGTGTGTGTGTGTGTGTGTGTGTGTGTGTGTGTGTGTGTGTGTGTGTGTGTGTGTGTGTGTAGAGAGAGAGAGAGAGAGGCAGTAAGCGGGAGAGGGAGAGAGTAGAGAAAACAAAACAGGAACAAGTCCTTTATTGAGCGAAATGCAGATTTGTGTCCTCTCCCGTTTTCTGCCTTTGCCTTTGCAAGTGTACGGACAACGGGAGGTGAAGACAAAACCCTGATCCTCGACCTGCACGTCAAGATTTGAGAGACATTAATGTTTTGACCTCATTACAGACATTTGAAATTCCTATTGTGTTACGGAAACAAGGAGATGAGAAGAGGAAACAAGAGAGGAGAGACAAAGAGAGGAGAGGAAGGAAGAAACAAGGGAGGAGAGGAGAGACCAGGAGAAGAGAGTGAAGGAGAGGAGAGGAGGAAACAAGATAGGAGAGGAAAGACCAGGAGAGGAGAATTTCCCGAGGTTAGGAATCCAAAGTTGAACACCAGAGTGTGATGATTTAAATGCTACTCAGACTGTATGATGATGATTTCAATTTCTCGTGTCGTTTATTGATGAGTATGTTTATACCGACCTCCGATTGACGGACAAGAGCGACACCTGTGTGATTTCCTTTCCTCCACCGAAATGATTGGTTCCTCCCAAGCTTTTTTTTTTTTTTTTTTCGTTGTCCATGACAGCAAGCTAGTGGGACAGCGACTATCGAGAGACGAGTTCATATTATGGCCAGTAGTTTACTAATCAAAGATACAGGGACGACGTATGAAGAACCACATTAACAGTTGTAGAGAGGAGGTCTGAGTCTACGAATCACTTCTGTCATTGGAGGACAGATTCATTCAGGTTAATACTGGTGGAAGAAGAGGATGGAGAGCTGGAGGAGCAGCAGGAAGGAGGAGAGGCAGAGAGGTGGAACAGATGCTCCCCACATTTGGAGACAATAACGCAGAGAAGAAGCATCAAAAGCCAAACAAAGACCAAAAGCCCCATTCTTCTTTTCTTCCTTTCTTTCCACTTTTCTCTCATTTGTTTCCGTTTACTGTCTTTTTCATCAGGAGCCAACTCTACGCATTAATCTTTGTTGCATTTATTGTTTTTTCCATTCGCTTTCCAGTCTGACAAAAAGCCTTCAGGGTCCAGGGCATTCCTAATCGCTGTCAACAAGTTATAACTGAAACACTGACAATAAAGCTGTTTCTCTCTTCTTTTTGTGTTTTGTAAATGTGGTGTAAATTTAGCATCTTTTGAGTTTTATGCTTTTTTTTTTTTTTTGGTTAACTTATAGCTTTCCTTACCAGCTAGCTTCCTTACATGCTCGCTAATAACGTATTTTAAGAGTTGGGTCTCTGAGATGGACAGCATTGTGTTAAGAACATCATTTGGTGGTCAGCAAAATGGTCTTAAACAACAATAATATTGTTAATGGCAGTTTTTTTTCTGGGACAATATATTGACGACAAAAGCATCTACCGTAAACAGCCATAACACTGGTACGCATACGTCTATAAGTCCAGCTGCTCTTCCTGTTGTCTTTGTACCTGTGGGCTCAGGTCAGCGAGTTGCACAGCTGGATGCTCTGAGTACATTTAATACGTGTCTGAGTGTTTTCTTAGCTCCATGAGGAATCCGTTTTCAGTGGAATGCGCCTTTATATTTTCATCTTGTTGCCGGGGGTGATGCAGAGCAAGGCTTTGATGCAACCTTGTGATGTTTCTCCCGATCCCGTTCAACGGCACGACGCAGCGGGAGGTTATACAAGCCCGTCGACGGAGGGCTTCAGGGTTTCTACTGTGGAGCAGGCCATGGTTTCTCAGGCTCTACTACTGGTTTCTATGGGGAGTATCCGTTGTTGTTCTACAAAACAACAAGTTCCACTGGTTTGTGTAATGGTCCTTGGTGGGGGATTGATTCGACTGGTTTCTATCAGGTTTCTGATGTAATACAGTGACTGGTGTCCATCAGGTTTCTGTTGAAATACGGTGATTAGTGTCACTGGTTTCCATGTGCTATTTTAAATGACTGGTTCTATTGGTTTCTATCAGGTTCGGTTGTAATGCAATAACTGATTTGACTGGTTTCTATGTGCTATCGTACAGAACTGGTACCACTGGTTCCATTATGTTTTTGTCAGGTGTACTGAGAACCAGGTGGACTGGGTTCTGATCTGTAACAAACTAGAAAAAAAACCTGATGCTGCTCAGGTTTTGGCTCCAGAACTGATTCTGCTGGTTTCTACTGGGTTTTTATGGTGGTGTATTAACTATGTTTCTATCGTGTCTCTGTTGTGGGATACAGACCTGGTATCTGTTGTTCCAGTGTGGTACAGATCATAGTTTTACAGAACTGGTTCCACTGGTATGACTTTCAACTACTTTGCAGTAGTGGTACTTCCATTGTTAATTTTTCTTTTTCAATCACTGCATAAAGAACTGTTTTGTTGTGGCTCTTATACCGTACAGGACGGGTTCCGACATTTTTTATTGTGTTTGTTGTGGCGCTCGAAACGCCTAACTAAATTCTGTCCTGTTTCTATTGTGGTCCGGATCATAACTGGTCATATCGGTTTTGATCATGTCTGGTTGTACTTAGAATAGGGCTGGTGAATAATGTTCCACTCCTGGTGTGGCTGGTTTCTCTTTGGTTTCCATTGTTGATCTTGTTACTTTTCTCTGGTTTGTGGCCAGTTGTCAATGAAATGACAACACTGTCAAGGGTGTCTCTGATTGGCTCGAGGTCTGCCTGCTACTAACTGTGGGAATGCTGATACTGTTGCGCGTGTGTGTGTGTGTGTGTGTGTGTGTGTGTGTGTGTGTGTGTGTGTGTGTGTGTGTGTGTGTGTGTGTGTGTGTGTGTGTGTGTGTGTGTGTGTGTTACAGACTGCAGGAAGCAAGTTTGTTATTGTGTCTCTCTGCATTCCTCAGACTTGAACACATTCTGCACCTGTTTCTGTCTGTCCGTACACACACACACACACACAAACGTGCACACACACTCTTACATAAATGCACACTTACACACACAAATCACAGCCTTTCGTCACCAGTTGAACAACACATTCAATGGGAAAATATGCCGGCGCGGCGTGAGACATAAATCTGAATATTTCCTACAAGAACAACACGTGTGTGTGTGTGTGTGTGTGTGTGTGTGTGTGTGTGTGTGTGTGTGTGTGTGTGTGTGTGTGTGTGTGTGTGTGTGTGTGTGTGTGTGTGTGTGTGTGTGTGTGTGTGTGTGTGCAAGCTTCGGGTCAATAAATGTGGTTTTATCATCAGAACTCGGTTCTCAGAGGGGAAGAGGAGGAAGAGGAAGTTTGGGGGGATTTAAGTTTAAGTCTAATGACATCTACAGACACTGTGTGTTTGTGTGTGTGAGTATGCTTGTGTGTGTGTGTGTGTGTGTGTGTGTGTGTGTGTGTGTGTGTGTGCGTGCGTGTGTGTGCGAGTGCAGAAACTGACGGATGTGAGCCTTAAAACTCCTGCAAGGTGCATTGTGGGAAGGTACAGGCATCTCCCAGCTGATTAGCTCAACTTAGCACCTCGCATTCGTGTATTTAAGTTTGTGTGTCTGCAAGTGTGTGTGTGTGTGTGCGTGTAGTTGGGTGTGTGTTTCCTGACCTCAGTCCTTCATTCCCACAGTTCCCAGTGTCCCTTGCTCCTCAGATGTCCTGATTGTCGTGGTAGACGTCGTTTTTAGGAAGTAAACACAGTCGACACAAGGCTATGCTTTGGAACACCGACTAATGCGACTAAACAGATAGTGCTTGGGACAAAACGGTGTGAACCCATGCAGGGATTAAACATCACTTTGGTGAACATTTTTCAAATGCAAGTCGTATAATTCGATATTCTGGATGTAGTTTTTTTGCTACCATTCTACTCAAGGCAGTTCAAACATTGAACAATAGACCCTTTTACTGTTTGTATACAATGATGACGTAGAACGCATGCGCGCGCAGTCTGGCAACAGAAGTATGGCAGAGATCAACAGCTTGTCAAGCTATGCAAGGGAATTATCAACAAAAGATCGCGAATTTTACTTTAACAAGTTGACTTTGACAAATGGTGTCCGACTTCCAGATCCGTGTACTATTACTGAGTGGGTTGAAGACGTCAACAAGTGGCCGAAGATACAGTGACCAGATATATATACGTACTTAATAGAGAAACCGAGCGTGTACACCAGAGAGAAATTACGAGCCTATAAGTCACTGGATGCTTATGAATACGTTGTCTGTGGTCATGTACAGAACGTCAAATACCATGACATAGACTCTTGTTCTGGAGTTTCAGATGGAACCGGAGGATTTGCTGCAGTGTTAGGTCTGTTAGGTCTCTCTCTCCTCCTTTTCCTATGGTACCTACAGTATAAAAATTATAGTTAGACTGATCCATATCTCCAAACAGCAGCTGTATGCACCAAAGCTTATGCAAGAGGAAAATAAACTAAAAAACGACTAAGAGGAGGGCAACTCAAATCGTACCTGTCCATCTTTGCATCGGGGTTCTGGCTTTGTTTTGTGTACACAAACACAGAAGGCACAAAATCGGGGCTACTAGAGTCCAATGACGCCTCACCTGCAAATAAAACACCTTTTAATCTAGTTTCAAAACTTTATTTACACTAGTAGGGCATTGTAGTTTCCCTCACTTACAATGACCACGAGTTTACAGCAAGGGACATGCAAACAGCAAATCTAACGCCAGCTTATCAAACTTTAGCTGCATTTGATTATTATTCTACATTGTAAATACAATCACTAATGTAAACCAAGCTTTTCTGTAAAATCAAAGAGTAGATAGATAACCTTACCTGATATAAAGTGGGCGCTACAGACCCGAGCATTTTTTATTATGTCCTCATTCCAGTCAACACGTTTAATCGCCTGCAGCCACAGACGCCGCCGGTTGCTCTTAAATGGTTGTGATCCTGTCGGAATCCTATAAAACTTTAGTCCGCCGGTGGAATATCGATTCTGACAACCATATACGCAACAACCAGACATTTTGAATGCTGGAAACTGTTTTTTATCCACTTTTAAACTCTTGCTAGCCAGTTGCTACCTCGTGTGTGAGTCAGAACGACTGGGAAACAACACCACTTCTGTTGCCGGCCTGCGCACGCAACTATTTGATGACGTTGGCTGTAAAAGGGTCTATTAGTCTGCTTTAATTTGCTAGTGCGTCGCCATCATTACATGGACGGTGTTACACTTTAATGCACGGATTCATTTAAAAAGTTTGCATTCCATTTGACAGTTTAACATACACGAAATGTATGGGAACCAAAGTATGTCCCAAAATACATTTTACATATAAGCTTAAAAGGACACAGCAGTAACGGCATCAATACTGGACAGTTCTGCAAAAACCATGAGTCACATCCAGTGACAATTTATTTATTTTTAACATCTAGAGCCAACATTTTAAAACCTTATGGCTAGGCGACTAAACAACAACCTGTGTCAGGGAAAGATGGTGGTGAGGAATACCATTAACTGAAGGTCTGTGACAGGAGACAAACTCCAGCATGCATCAGGGTCTTGCTACACAGCATTCCCACCACCAGACCTCCATGCACTTTGCAACTTTGCACCGCCACTTAAAAAAAGAAATACATGCAACTTCCTGCATTGGCACTCAACATTGGAATTGGACATAAATCATGAGAATCGAATTGTCCAATATGAATGTAATCCCAATGATCCTGGGCTGGTGTGATGTAAATTGAACCCCTGGTAGGGTTCTTTGAGCCCAAAACTTATTATTTTAATTACGCATCCACAGCATGGGCAATCAGGGTCCTACTTTTTAAGGCACTGGAAGGGGTGCATGGCTGAATTGTCAATCAAGGTGTCTCCGACCCTTAAGAGTCCCTTCATATTCAGCACACTGGGTTTACTAAAGGAAAGACATCACGATACGACTTCATGCTCATGTAGAACCTAATGCAGCCACTGAGTATCAGCTTGTATCTTTGCTTGCCACAAACATTTTCACACCTGTACACACACCTGTCTATTTGCTGCAGGGGGAAAAAAGAGGTAGTTTGAAAGTAGCATGACTCTCTGAGATTCATTCTTAGATCCTCTGTGTGGTCACAGTGTGACATTTAGGAATACAAGGCAGCAACTCAAAGGAAATCAGATTTTTTTTTTTTCCTCTAGAAGTAAAAGCTGAAAGTAACAACCTTGTAGTGATAAAAAAAAAAAAATAGTCATGACTAGTTCTCTGCTTTTAATAATATCTCTCAGGGAGTGCAGAAAGGGAGATGATGTTTTTTTTATTTTTTATATATAAAACCCCCAAGGTTTTTTTTCATCTTTTCCTCCATCTTTTTTGTATTTCTACTGTCTGTGTTTTATCATCAGATTTTCTTTTACCACATCTGTGTTCCATCCATATGCAAATACTGTAAAGTTAACAAAGCAGCTCATGTCTTTTCCAGGGGATCGCATTAGATCAGTGGTAGCTGTGTGGAGCTGGGCCTTTTCATTTTGATGTGAATCAGTTGGGATGTCGGAGGGAAGAGCGGAGCGCTTTCAACAGCTGTTCCAGGGTTTGCGTCATGCGGCGCGGGCCAGCGTCATGGCTGAGGGTTCGCACGCTATGCACACACAGAGGCATGCTGCGGGGACCCCCAGTCGAAGGCATGACCAAACACAGGCATCGTGTTCTCACGCAGCCGCTGTGCTGCCGAGGAACAATGTCACCTGTTTTAGAGCGATGACAGGCGGCTGGTTCTGCTCGCAGTCTCACGTTTAACTGCCTGTTTGCTGCATGACTGCTGCGATGCTTGCTGCCCCTACTGAGAGGAGTCAAGCTCCAAATCACTGCTTCGTTACCCATTTCAGTCATCAGGCCAGTCTGAATGAGAGGAAGGCCGACAGAAAGTGCATTCTGGCTTTTGTATCTGTCGGGTAATATGTTATCAGTCATTAGCACTCGTTGCAGGACGAATGTAGCATGCAGTGATGATGCAATAGATGGCCTCCACTTTTTTACAAGGTGGTGGATCGACAGAGTTTAAGCACACAGTAACTTATTTATATACCAAAAAAATAATTAGAAGAATAATTCAATTCTAAACGTATTAATAATAATTAATAATTATACACTTATAATTATTTCATTATTAAAAATTAAGTAATTCAATAATTAAATATCTTAAACTTGATCGTCTTCTTAATTACTGTATATTTAAATAAAAAGAACATAAATTTATTACCTTTATTGTCTTTTTGATAAGAAAAGTGATCAAAATCATCTTATTTTTAAAAAAAAACCTGAATAATTTGAACCCCTTTAAAAAGTCATTCAATATATTAATTTATCAAATTGTAAGAAAATAAAGATAATTCACAAGCTTTATATACACACGTTTACATTCAAAATAAAAGTTATAAACAATGTATAAAGATCATTTATTAAACTTACAATTTAAATGTTATAATACAAACATTAGAAAAAGTTTTAATCTTGCTTTTCAAAGAATGTTTAAAAACATGTCCATTTACAAAATGCTACATAGTAAGTATGATATAATTTATTTAAGATTTGTTTAAATAGTTTAAAAAGTAACAGATAAGCTTAATAGGCTATATTTCTTTACTTTATAAATATATACATATATATTATAATTTTTTTTTTTATATATATATATATATATATATATATATACACACAACATAAACATGAAAACACAACATCAAATTTTTTAATTATTCTTGAAATAATAGTAAAGTGATTTTTACTATTACTTTTTTTTGCTTTTCTTCAACAAAATGAAGAAACTATGAATATTACCAGACAAAGTTCCGAGAGGAGCTGTTGTTTTTCATCCTGTATAAAAATGAAAAGCAAAGACCAATGACAGTTGAGGAAGTAGTGTGGGTTTATGGTGATGTCTGCATTGAGGAGAGAGACGTGTCAATCATCCTTTGTAGCCTACAAGAAGTGACTTCTGTCCGAAGCTGCCTCCCGCTGAGCCTCATGTTGTGTTTGGCCGCGAGCTTTCCATGAGAATATGTTGTATTTTGATCAGAGCGCAGAGTCCTAAATGACATTGTGTGTTTCTGTGCTTTGTGTTGCAGGTGTACGCTCCGTCTGCCAGTACAGCAGACTACAACAGGGACTCACCGGGCTATCCCTCCTCCAAACCTCCCAGCTCTGGCTTCCCGAGCTCGTTCTTCATGCCAGGTACTCATGAACGCACACACACACAAATCAGAACTCCCTGCAGTGGATTACTGAGTTTATACTGGATCACGGCCGATGTGAAAAGATTTTCTTACTATAATCCTCAACAAAAAAAGACAAGAGGTGGTTTGCTCACAAAGTCTCAGGATGACGTGAACGTTGCTAGGTAACCCTGCTTTCACACCAAATGTGTGACATTGCTCAGAGCAAGGCCATTACATCCAATGGCTGCATTCTCCCAATGGGAGAGATGCAGAAACTTGCAATTTTTAGATTTTCTTTAAAAGTCTGACCTGCCGATTCCGATGTTTGCCTATCCGGATTATCTTTACAAGAACTATAATCGACAGCAGGGCTCCAGACTAACTTTTTTCACCTGGCCCCTGGAACCATAACGATTAATAATTTCAGCAGTGCTAAAGTCAGTGTAAACTGTCAAAATTCTAAATGGTATCTTTTTACCCTGTTATTGTCATCTATCACACAGTTCAAATGATTATAATTGACATTATTGTAATTTTTGTTTCCTTTGATTGGCATTAGTCGTTATAATGTTGTGTTATAAGCTGCTAGAGTTAGTAAGGCAAGTTGGAGAGCAAATGTTTCTGTAGATATTTAGTTGATGACACACTTTCACTGCCGGAGAGTGTTTCCAATCTACTGACTTCAATCAGTAAAGGCTCAGACTGATTTTAGTATTTGTATATTCTTATTGTCTCTTTTCCCCTTTAGCCTGGTCTAAAAAAACAAAAAAACAACCACATCACAAACATTGATAAAGGTACAAATGGTCCCAGAAAGCACGTTTTGTCCAGCACAGTTCTGTGTTAACATGGTCATTCTTTAACCCGAAGAAGAAACACCAGGTGTCGCATTTACATGGATGTGTTCTGAAATCAGGTTACTGCATGAAGTGGATCAGATTACCAAACCGCATGTAGACACAGTTACAGCATAGAGAGAAACCTCAGTGTGTTTTTTTGTACTGATCTGAAACCAGCATGCAGCACATCATCACATGTACCTGTCTCTCCCCTCTCTCTGTGTCAGACGGTCACCACACCGGCGACCCCTGGAGCAGCAGTAGTAGCAGCATGAGCCAGCAGGGTTACCACGGCAGCATGCTAGGGGGCGGGAACTCGTCCCACGGCCCCGCCCAGAGCTCCTCCTACTGCGGGATTCACCCACACGACAGATTGGTGAGCAGAGCTGTTAATCACAGTGTACTCAAACACAGCGGTCTATACAGGTCGCAACTTTTTTTTTCTTTCGAGGAAGACAGAGTCATGCCCCTCCCCACTCTGCCTCTGATTGGCTAGTGCTCGTTGCTGCAGTTGTTGGGTTGGTAGGAATGCCTCTGTCATCCTGGTAGAAAAAACATTGTGCATAAGTCGTGACAATTTAGCAATTCAGTTTCCCTTTTCACCACCTTCATGATATTCTAAAAATGAGGTACTTTCACATCGTCTAATTTTCCTATGTTGCTTCTCTTTTGTGTTTCTTTTTTTTTTAAGAAAAAAATTATACATATTAAAAAATGCCAAAAAAAAATAGGGTTTTTTTCTTTAGATTTCTCTTAAATTCACCAAAAGTTAGCATTAGATATGGAACATTTCCATGTTTAAACATAGTAACACATAAACTCTCTGTAGTGTCTTCAAACTGATTCAGTCATTTTACATTACAAATCCTTTTTCCCCAGACTCTACTTCAGTAGCCCTTACATACACCAAACTTTCCAGTTTAACTCCTATCTTTATTCTGAAGGTTTTGAATATGATTTATAAAACATTGTATTCCTCAAAAGATGGCCAAACTGGATTTTTCTTATTACTGTTGACCTTATTTTATGACTTATGGAGTGATACCAAGAGATATTCTAAATTCCCTCTGTAAAAACCGTTTACTCCTTTCAACAAAATATTCAAAGAATTTTGAACCTGGTTTTAACCAATGTTTTCTGATTTCTGTTCTGGAAATGTTCACGTTGGCACATATTAAATCAGAAAATGATTAATTTGTATAGCTAAACAACATTTCAAAAAACCTTTATTATAAAAAAAAAAAAGAATTGCCCTAATGTAAGTAATCAACTGAGGAAGATTCATGGTGAAATCTATTGCCTACATTTTTTCCGTCTTCACCTGCAGCGTCTCCCACTTAAACTTTTATTGAGTTCTGTCCGTCTCTCCACAGAGCTATCCGTCGCACTCGTCTGCGGACATCAATTCCAGCCTCCCCCCCATGTCCAGCTTCCACCGAGGGGCTGGGGGAGGAGGAGGAGGAGGAGGCAGCGGGGGAGGAGGCAACCACTACAGCACTGCCTCGTGCACCGCCTCCACCAACGGCACAGAAAGTCACATGGGTAAGACACCTGCACGTGTGGTTTTTGTCTTGCTGGTCCCGGCCGTAGACTCTAGTTAATCAGTGAATAGTGTGAGATCTGGTCTAGGTTTATTCTACTCGTTTGAATGCCTAGAAACCATGGCTGTAGACTTACAACTTCAGATTGGACTCGACCTAAATCACAACAATAAAGACTTGGGACTTGAATTTGACTCCTGACTTGGACTTGACTTTGAGACTGACTCCCTAAAGACTTGACTTTTCCCCTAAAAGACTTAAACAAGCTCTGCTCTGTGTAAGCTTCCCCTCTCATCATACTCACTGGTACACCACTCGTTTGAGTACAACAGATTGCTTTACTGTAAAAGCAATTTGACACATCCAAGGCATCACCTTGTACTGATGCCCTGGATGCACTTGCTGTGTTTGTGTGTTTTTTACCTAGCGTGATACGACTCGAACGATTTAAACCACTTAATAACTAAACTTCAGTGTCAGGGGAGAAGGTGGGCGGTCGTAAACTGAAGAACAGTTGTACTCGGTTTTGGCTCAACCTTGGAATCACCGACACACACAAACACACACACACACAGCATGCCATATGGACCCCTTGCTTTGAATCCCATAGAACAAATAGGATCAGCAATAAGAAACAGATTGAAAGTTTGTTTTCATGGGAAGATGTCTCCAACATTCCACAGAGATATCTTCCCCCCCCCACCACACACACAAGCCCGAGCAGATGAGTGTAAACACAACATGGAGCTAATAAAAAGCATGACGCTGTTGTTTAAATGCAAACGTATGATGTGTGCACACATGATCGCCTAAACCCGGCGTGCACGGTGCTCACAGGCTGTTTCTCTGCATCGCTCTGATTCATGCAAGTAAACAAGCGAGTCAGTTCTCTTTACAGAGAGCAGCAGCCGCTGAGGCCAATATGTCCAGTTTAGTTGTATATCATACAACTAAACTGCATGCTCAATTACGTTGTGGCGGAAACTGAAATCAATCAGATTACGGTCGCAGTTTTAAACTGTTTTAAACGTGGTTAAAGTTATAAATACAATAAAAAAATAAAGAACAACAGAACTACTTCATTTGGTTTAGTAAAAGACATTGTGGTTTGACTTAAATTGATATGTTTGTTACGATATTCAAACAGTGTATGTGAATTAAAATGAGTCAAATTGACTTTTGGTCACACGGGACACTAACTGCGGTCTCCTGAGTGAAAGTCCTATGTCTGTTTGACCCATCCCTCCACCATTACAAATGACCTGAATCAAAACTGACCACATTTGTGAAGAAACTACAAATGTCACTTTTCAGTCCACTGGTAATAATTGTTCCATTCTCTAATTCTCATTTGAAGGCCAGTGGTATAAGGATATTTAGGAATAAAATGAATGGCCAGGGTCAGAGACCTTAGATTCAATCTCCATATTGGTCATGAATTCCAATTAACACCATTGATGGGAAGCTGGTGAGGGATCACATCCTTGTCACACCAGCAGCGACTACTCCCTTACTAGGTTTTGATAATAGAGTGTGTCCACACTGGAAACGTGACACATGTAAGTTTACTCCAAAACTCATGCATGCACCAAAAAAAAAAATCTTATTGTGCTTTTGATGGTCCCACAATGCAATGCTGAGAGGAAATAGAGGAACTACTCTCAGCTTGGAGACAGCTCCAAGAGGAAGAAAAAAAACATCCGGTCTATATTTCCTGTTTGAAAAAGGTTGAAGTACATTTGATTCCTTTTAAACTAGCTGCAAAAACTGTGTGCTTTTAATGCTAGTATAAAGTAAGCAATGTATACAGCTAATATGTGATATGGAAATGGGACACTGCAAAGGAACTACAGGGCAGCAAGCATATCAATAAATAAATAAAGAGATAAACCCAAAAAATATTCAGCTGCATAAAAAACTAAATAACTGATTTTACAAAAAAAAAATTTTTTGTTGATAATACAAACCAAAATGACTAGCCTCTTCTCTCTATGGTGATGGACAGACATACAGAACAACTTTGGAATCAGTGTTGTTTTCGGAATGCCCTCCTCCTTTGCAGCTATAAGCTCTCATTTATGAAAAAGATTTTCTCCTGCATGTGTTCTAAATTATGCGTCAATTCAGGATACAAGTTTGTGTGTGTGTGTGTGTGTGTGTGTGTGTGTGTGTGTGTGTGTGTGTGTGTGTAACAGTAATCCCTTGGATGGTTTACTAGGCCAGCGATGTGGCGTGAGTGAGACATGAGGCTTTAACCCCAAAACATATGCTGCTTCCTCTCTCTCTCTATCTGTCTCTCTCTCTCTCTCTCTCTCTCTCACCTTCTCTCTCTCTTTCTCTCTCCCTCTAACAGCTTAAATAAGTCCAGTACTGCCAATATCTGTAATGGATTCATTTGCCATGAAAGGATGTGTTTTGCTGTGCTGTGTGTGCTGTGTGTGTGTGTGTGTGTGTGTGTGAGTGTGAGTGGCGTGCACGTGTCTTACTTGTGTGTGCGAGCGTAAACTTTCCATCTGGGATCTGCTATCAGGAGAGATGAGTTCCTCTGCCTCAGTGTGTGTGTGTATGTGTGTGTGTGGGCGCTCATCTGGTCCTGTGAGGTCACTTCCTTCCTCTGTGGCCTCGCTGCTCTTCAAGTGTGTGAAACAGATTTAGTTGTACTAAGGTCGGCCATTTGCAGTCAGTCAGTGAAATGTGTAGAGTCTCTGACTCACATTGTTTAACAAGGATTCTGGTCAAACTGCCATTTTTTTTAACTTTGGAGCGAAGTCAACTTTAATCCCCAGTATGAGGGGACTGAAGCGTGGAGCTGAGGTGAATCTAGTTTAGCTTTCACATACTGTTTGGTGACCTCTGACACAAGAATTTGCCCCCCTTGGAAAACACCTCAACAGAGTTGACCTTTGCAGCTCTATCATATTAGGCGTGTCACACCCTAAAGTTTTATATGACTGTTCTCTGCCAAATTGTTAAATGCACCACAATAGAGATCCATCATGGTCTGCAGCCGGCATCAGACAGGAGTCCACAGTGCAAATAGCCCTCTTTAATAAATGTCCATACGACAACAGTCACCTGCATAACAAAATGTTGAAATGTTTTGCGTGAAACCTATCGACTGATGTATGCGAATAGACAGAATCATTAAAATGTGTAGTTACTAACAGCATCCTTATTTACAAGAATGCATCCCTCATCTTCACAGCGAACCGAGCGCCAAGTGCAGCAGCCAGCAGCTCTCAGACAGGAGACGCCTTAGGGAAAGCACTCGCATCCGTAAGTGCAGCACACACAAACATACGCATGCGTATACATGTGAGATATCTCTTTAGTATTTTATCAATGCAAAATTATTTTTCAATGAATGTTGACTCTTGGAATGTTGATTCTGGAGTTGTGATCTATCCATCGAGGTTGTTCTACATGCTTTTCTGACTTTAATTTATTTGGGGTTTTTTCAGATCTACTCTCCGGACCATACGAACAACAGCTTCTCGTCCAATCCCTCCACACCAGTCGGCTCCCCGCCCTCCCTCACAGGTAGCACATCACACTCACCCTCCAGTCACAGCACACCAAATATACGTCGTCATAGAAACAACAACCACAGATGGAAAAAGCAGAGCTGACTTGGACTATAGACTTGACATGAACTTGTTTCGAATGAATTGCGACTTGACTTGATTAAAAAGACTTAGGACTTGAATTGAACGTGTTTTTAAATAACTTGGGACTTGTTTTTAACTTGACTCAAATGACTTGCTACATGACTTGAACTTGTTTCAAATTACTTGAGACTTGACTTGATCTTTTTTTAAATGACTTGAGACTTGACTTGAACTTGTGTGTTTGAGACTTCACTTGGACTTGACACTTGACTTGACCTTTTTTTTTTTAAATGACGTGAATTCAGCCATGGAAAGAAAAAGTAAAACAAAGTCAAAATAATAAATGTAATTGAAAAAACAAACTTAAAACAGGACGTTTAACTACAGCTATGTATTTGTATGTATTACACTTAAAGGGATCTCTACTTTTTAACTCTCATCACTTGCCGTAAAATAAGACCATGAAAACACGTATTAGTTGCTGTTTTTCATCTCCATATCCTCCTCCTTCTCCTCCTATTTCCACCGATTACTCCTCCTTGCGGCTGATGTTGTAAACTCTCCCTGCTCCTTTAAGTGAAAAAGGACTTTTCCTAATAATCGTTGTGTCAAATTTGTCTCTAATTGTCGTCGCTACACACACCGTTTGAAATTTCTATGCTGCACCGTGTGACTGACTAATTACGAGCACCACTTCGACAAACCGTTTACAAACCTACCGGCTCCCCCTCCTCTCTTCCTCCTCCTCCTCCTCCTCCTCCTCCTCCTCCTCCTCCTCCTCCTCCTCGTCATTATAGCTGCCTCGGATATTGCCTGCTAAACCATAATTGGTGTTTATCATTGTGTCGGAGTTACTCCACTTTTTACAAATTAGAAATGACGCCTATTAGAGCAAACTACATGCAAATTGATATTAAGGCTAATTCTACAGGGGTGTTTTACAGTGTCGGACTCGGTATAATTTACCCTGCCGGTTAATACATATATTTGTATTTGCACATGAATGTACCCAGGTGATTATTCATTAATTAGCATATGGTAATGAGCATGTATTATGAATAAAGGAGAAGGGAGAGAAAAGACTGTGAGACAAAACGGGAAGACAATTTAAAAAAAAGGGGAGAAACACAAGCTAATGAGATGAGATCAGAGGTACAAAGGAGAGATCAGTGGTGAGGGCAGAGAAGAGGTAAGAGGAGTAAAAGATGAGGAGGGCTAAGAAAGGGGAATAAAGGGGATGAGAAGGAACAAAAGGAAGTGTGAAAAGGGAGCGAAAATAGGGAGGAACTTAAGGGGTGGATGTGTTGAAAGGCTAAGAAAAGAGAATAAAGACCAGAAAATAGGATACGAGTAAAGAAAACAAGGGACAAGAGGAGAGAAAAAAACGAACAAAGAACGATGATGAAGGCACAAGAAGAGATAAAAGGAGAATGAAGAGTCATCAAGAGGAAAACGAGGAAAGAGAAAATGACACGAGAAAGGAGAAAAAATGATCAGACAGTGTCATGAAAGCTTTCATTCACCTCACTGGATAAAAGCAGCAATCACTGATTTTCAAACTGGAAAAACATTATGATTACAACTGAATTTAGACAAGCTCATAAACTCAGAGGGCTTTTATCGTTCTTATCTCTTTATTGACTGAAATGATCTATATGGGGAGAGCAAACAGCCCTCAGAGAGCTAACCCGACCAACTAGGGCAACATGACAACATCTCTGTTGGCTAGAAGGGGTGGGTGATATATTGAAAGTACTCCATGTATTTTCGACTTTTAGTCCACGTTGTCAGAATGGTAAAATGGAAGATGCAAGCCTCCGCTTGGAGAAAGAACGTGCAAGATCTGACCTCAAAATAAAGTGACTTTCCGGAAAATGTGAATAAGTCCCAGTTCCACACCTCAGGTTTCAGATTAGCTTGCTAGAATGATCACCCTGGCATGAATATAAGCATTAAAGGGTTAAATAAAAAAGTTAAGTTGTTTATAGAGAAAATAAGAAAATATTGTGAAGACCATATCCCCAACGACTGCTGCAGCTGATATGTCATGGAGCTTCTAGAAAGAAATATGTCACCAAGATGTGCAGAAGAATTTCTCTGTGCTACTTTCCGGTGTGGTTTTGGTAGTTTCTATCGATTTTTTATGTACTGGTTTAATATGTCTGTTTCTCAGATTAATGTTCACACACCATTTATGAATGGAGTTTTATTTGTGGTTCAATGTCAATATGAACATCTTAAATGATTGGACCCCGCCCCTCCCACAGTCATCGATGACCTTCCTAAGGCGAGACCTTTTTTTAAATGGAACCATTTCTTTCTTTGGGTCTGACATTAACAGCACTTGTTATTTGTCACTTAATCATGCTGCTTAATCTTATGAAGACAAAAGACTCTTCTTTACGGATCTTCAATATGTAGGACATATGGTGCAGGACGCGTAGCCACATATGGTATTACTGGGGCGTTAATTATTTGGATTCATCATGTCTTTGCTGGTCATTTACACAGCTTTCTGAAGACGAATCTGACGTGGCTCACTCGTTAAATCCAACTGTACAAAAAATGTCAGAGAAAGTTGCGGTAAGAATACCAAAATGCTCCTGCATAAGGTCAGAATTTTTCAAGTATCATTTTTGACCACAAACTAAATTCCATTAATTTGTGCGTATTTGTTAAAAGAAGATATGCCTTCATAACCTGGACACATAAATCCAAAACTATCTGTGTGATCAGATACAACTAGGGACGGGCGTCAAAATGTTATTTGTAGCGATATGGGTGAGCTCAGTGCTTTGAAGCTCACCTCACATCTGGAACCCCAAACGCTGTTGAAAGGCCTCCGTTTACCGGCCCGCCAATCGCTCAGAGCCTCATATTCATGTAAATTCGCACAAGTCGCTGTCTCTCCGCCGTCTACCAGCTAATGAGACCTGTCGATTCAGACGCAACCCTTCAGAGCGGCGGCAAACACAAAAGCAGAAAAGAACAGAGACACAAAGCTTGTTTACTCTGCAGAGGGCCCATGCTAATCAACCACTTGTGCCTTTTACGAAGACAAAAGCCTGGTATTAGCATTTCTGCTACGAGATATGAGTCGGTTTGTTCTTTTTTCTGTCTTTTCTTCTCCATCTCTACATTTATTTTGTCCGAGCACCACAAGTGGATACAACAAAACCCTCCTCAAAAGATGTTTTGTCTGCTGCTTGGCGCTACGTTGAGTGGTTTGTGTCCGTGACTCGTAAAGAGGAGGATTTGGCTGTGGTCCACACGCAGACAGACCTCCATTTTTTGTACACTCTCGACCTGTGCAGGAGCCGCTGGGGGGGGGGGGGTTGGAGTCTATCCCAGCATGCGTCGGGTGAGAGGCGGGTTAAACCCTGGACTGGTCGACTGTCTATCCCAGAACATGCAGGCAGATGAAGGGCCGCCATTTTGAACCAAACTAAACAAAAAACACAGAAACGTTAAGGGTCCAATTATTTGTCAAACTCCCATATCTCCTGCCCATATCTACCTGTTCTGTTCTCTGAATCCTTTAATCTCACAATCGACTCACCCCCTTCTCCTCTGACGATGATGTCTCCTTGTCTCCTCTTTCCTAGCTGCCAGTTCAGCTGTCTGGTCGAGGAACGGCGGACAGGGACCGTCGTCGCCAAACTACGAGGCTCCGTTGCACTCCCTGGTATGCGCGCACTCACACACCACATTATGTTCATGTCTACTATATAAATGACATTCACCTCCATTGTATTGAAGTGTAGATGTAGTTGGTTAACTTAATGACCAGACATGAAAAGACCAAAAGCTAAAATGTCATAGTCCGTCTCACAATTATCTTTTTGACTTCCCTTACTTGCCTGTTGCACCCAAACCCATCGGCTCCTACTGGAGATGTAAATCTATAAAAGTAGCTCACAAATATATCGTCTTGTATTTGAAAAGGGCTCTGTAATTTCAATAATCAATTAATTCTGTGTTTTGTCTTTTCATGGGATTTCTCGACTGTGAAAAAAATATCTTCATGTTCATGTGAACCTGTTTTAACTCGTAGCTGAGCTCGGCCACATGGTCTCTTTATTTTGACTGACTTAGGTTATTTAATGCAGGTAAATGTGTATAATCTGTCCAAAGCTTCTAATAAATCACAGAGGTCAGGATGTCCCAGATGGACAACCAATTTTTCTGTTTCATCCAAACTGCTTCTCAGAATGAAAGTTCAGATTACAGATGGGAGAGAAACACTCACACCATTCTGTGTTCCTCCACTACGCAGCAAAGTCGCATCGAGGACCGTCTGGAGCGTTTGGACGATGCCATCCACGTGCTGCGGAGCCACGCGGTGGGACCGTCGACGGGGATGGCCGGCGGGCACGGTGACATGCACAACCTCATCGGGGCCGCACACACACACAACGGCGCCATGGGCGCTCTGAGCAGCGGCTACGGTTCAGGACTGCTGTCGGCCAACAGACACTCCCTCATGGTAGGTCCTGAGAGCATGTTTCTGTACGCTAGGAATGAATGTAAGGGGGCGAACATAAGTCACATTAGTCCCTCTATGAATGGTCTACAGTGTTAATGTGGATAAAGTAAAACCATGCACATTTTACAAAGGCATTTTACTTGAACAAATCTAAATTTACTGTCAAGATATTGTAGCGATGAATGGTAGTGTTTGTTAAAAACAATTAATTAAATGTAAATATATCAAACTCAATATGTCTCCAGGGCTCATATTCAGTATTAATAGCTTTCTAAAAGTCAGTTATGCTGTCAACAATATATGAAAAAGCAATGATGCACAGTAAATAAAAGTGACAGGAATATTTTATTTCAAGAATAATTAATTAATTCTTTGTTTGTTATAATGAAAATACTTTGAGAAATCCACACACTTACACAAGCCAACATTTTGTCTGCTTTAATCAAACTCTGGTTCGGTTGGTTTGGGTTGTTGTGAACACAGTAATAATCGTACTCTGGTGCGGACCAAAACAACCAGTCCTAGGTGGTCCAAACCGTTTCCTTGCAAACCCTAGAGCGGTTTGATCGCAGTGAGGACATAATCCAACCCAAATGCAGGAAGTAAACCAAAATGTAGGGAGGCCTGCCCGGACATTTGTCCATCCCAACACTTGTCCACGCAGGCATCCTGCATTTTGCTTGACTTCTCGGCAGAATAGAATATACAGAATAATGCCAAATAAAGATCATACAAATAACAACTTTATCAAGAAACTGGAGGAGAAGGGATTCATGCGTAGATCAGTGTAGAGTCAAATTTTTATTTTGGTCCACTTTTATTTAATATTGTGGAGCTGAATCAAACTAAATAGAAAATGAACCAAAAATATCAATTTCACAGACTATGTCTTGTAAAAGCACCCTAAGGTGGAAAAAAAGTGACACTAACTCGAGATGATTTGTTTAAAGAGTTGCTGTTCGACATTTTGTGGCCACTGACACGGAAATAATCCCATTCTCCAAAATATTCCCCGACACGAAACACTTTTTTGTCGTAAATGTGATAACTTTGTATAAATCACAAGGTGATGAAAAGTCACACACATGGTCAAACAAAGGTTTACACATTGTATTATTGATAGAGGTCGAAACAGGAATGAGGGGAGGAGGAGTGAAGGAACAGTGAGGAAAGGAGAAAAGGGCCCAAGACATAAAAGAGGAGAGGAAAACAGAAAGTATGAAGTCAGAAAGACAACAGTAATGTTTTTCATATTACATTTTTGATTATTTATTTTTTTCAACTTGAAACAATAAACACAATGAACCAAACAGCTGTGTGACATAAGGAGATGTAGGAGGGCGAGAGAGAGAGAAAAAAAGAGAGCTCAATTAGAAACACTGCCGCCATAAACACAATCACATACATGTTCAGTTAGACCTACTTTGTTTACTTGTGCTTTACAGTTGTGCATATTCACACAAACACACACACACACACACACACAAGATATTCATACAGGCAAAATTATCTCTCTCTTTACGAAAAAAAACGTGACATCATCCGTCGGGGCTCTGAAGGGACATTCTGACTTTTGTTATTGTGGCTGTAATGAACAATGCGGCCTCTAGGAGGCGCTAGCAGAGCCTTTACACTGTTCTCACTATACGGCAGGTTAGGAACTTTGTCTGTCTGGTCTTTGTTAAAGTATTTACTTTGAAGTGTTGTTTTCTAAATGGAGAGCACCTGAGGGGTGTGTGTGTGTGTGTGCATGTGTGTGTGTTGTATGTGCTCATACGCTGGCCGGCTCCCGCAGAGATTATCTTCTTCTCACGCACATCTGTCCAGCTCACTCACTCACTCTCTCTCTCTCTATCTATCTCACTCTCTCTCCCACATTTGTCTCTCTCCCCTCTCACATGTGTATTTATTCATATATTTCCCGCTTCAATCTTAAAGGTGCGCTGAACTATATTATCCATGTTTAAGATGTAATATAAATGGTGTCACTCATAGTTCTGAACCCCTCAACAATTTTTGGGCCCCATTTGAGCTCACTAGTGCAGTGGCTGTTGTGGGCGTGGCGGTTCAGAGCGTAGGCGTGTTCCGAAAAGAAAGCGAGTGCCGGCCTCCCAGCATTGAAGCGTATTCGGGGAGGAGCGTGGCGGTGGAGACCAAACCAGAGCTACGGCGACATAAAAGGTTTTCCTAAAATCGATCAGGTGGACACAAACACAACACACACTGGCGTTTCCTTGTTAACTTATTGTGGAGTTTTGGCCGAGGAGGTGAAAAATAGAGATCAATGCAGCTTGAAGGTTAGTAATTAAAGTTAAGAATGAAGAATCAGGCATTCAGTGAAGGAAGGAGACAACATACAAATATTTAGGTTTTACGAAATCATATAAATGTTACTCGAGAGAAATAAGACCAAAAAAAAGATATGCTTTTTAAGACTTTATACTGAGGATTTGATTTATAGAGTGACTTGTTAACTTGGTCACTTAATACTTTGAGCTTAAGCAAATGAAGAAAACACATAAAGATTTGACCAAAGTGGAAAGAAGATTACAGTGTGTTTTGGATTCATAATGTCATTCTGAAGTTTGTAAAATGTAATGGAAACACTTGTAAACTGCTTTTCAGTTTTAGTCTGAGCTGCTTTTAAACACTTTTCTGCTCTTTGGACGTCCCCAGAGACAAATTTGGCGTTTAGCTTTATGAGGAGACGTGTGGTTCAACCCAAGAAAACATTAAAAGTGAACTCATTGTTAAGGGTAATATATGTACAAACTACTTTTTAATTTAATCTTGAAATGATTCCATGTGCATTTTGGTCTTGTTTTTATACATACGCGTCCAGTGGAAAAAAATAAATAAAATTAAGTAACGTGTTGAAAAACCCAGTTTGATTAATAGACTCTATAAAAGCACACACAGAAGCTTGTGAATTGCACCTTGTGCTTTCATTGGACCTGTGTGTGTGTTTATTTAGGCTGTGGATTATTTGCTGATAGACAAACAAAGTCATTAAGACAAAAAAAACAACAACACAGCAGCTGTATAACAGGTTTTTTCCGCCCTTATGACATTTCCTCTACAAACTCACACCAAGAAATGGCTTGTACTTGTTTACATTAAAATGACTATAAATTAAACTGCAGTTTGCTAAAAAGAAATTAATTAAATGCATAATTTAATTGAATTATGCATTTAATTTAAAGGATTATTTCCCAGGTGTTTAACATGAGAGGATATAAAGTATAAAGTGGATGAGACCTGAATTTCTATATGTGTAGCTCTCTTAGTCCACAAATCCACTAACGCATCCACTAATCCACCAGAGGTGTGCTCAGGAGTTTATTGGAAATAAGTCTTTCTGCATAAAAAACAACTGATTAGAGTGGGCGGTCCTATTAGTGATTATGTATAGATTACATAATCAAGTATTGCATCACTGGGATTACTCTAGTTTCATTTGTGCACTTTGAATTGCTCTTAGCAAAAGTGGGGGGAAAATAGAAAGCAAATTGAAGCATTTTATAACATGTCTGATTCATTTCTGGGCTATGGTGCTGAAACACCGCTGTTCAAGGCATGGTTCCATGCAACTAACTCCCCTGGACAAGGGCGTATCCTTCTGGTTAGCAAGGTGGGAACCCAAGTTGGAGCCCACTGACATGTGAGGACTGTAGTTTTTTAATTAGAGTAGCTGCTGGTTCCAGAAGTATTTCTCTAGAGCATCTGTATGAGACAAACTAATAAACTAATGCCAATGAAAACCCATTCGAGTCTATGTTAGACGGTCAGAGCAACTGAGCAACCTTGGGGAGGATTTCATGGTGAATGGTTGGGTCAAACAAACACAGACTTTCACCCAGGAGACTGCTGTTCGTGTCCCATGTGAAACCAGGTAGATGTTGAATTATTTAACCTTACTTTTGTTGCGTAACTTGGATACCAATGGATGCGTAGTTAAGTTACATAACATATTACTTATTTTAACTAGAAATTATTCCAGATTTATTTAGAAATGACTCTGTGCATGTAACATGCGGAAATTGACACGCCATCCTTGAGAGTGTCAGAGTTTTTAGACTAGGTGAGAATGTGTTGGTGAGTTTATCTGCATCCGTTGTCAAGTTCTCGCTTTCTGCGATATCCACATGTCGTCGACAGTATAGTTTACATCAGGGGAAGGTTGGGGTTATGCCAAATAATCCAAAGTTAAGGATGAACAGCTGAACAACATTATGAATCTGCTCAAACAGCTGCCCACAATTCTTGACACTTTTCAAAATACAATTTTGTTTGCCACATTTCCGACGGCACCCACAAGTATCGAGGTTTGCTTCCCAGGGCCTAGGTATAGTGTGTGGAGCATGTGTGAGTGTAAGTGTAAACAGGACGTTTGAAACCAAAAGAAAATAAAATGTCTCAATAGTAATCCTGAATAAACAATAACAAACGAGTGGAAAATGAAGCGAGAGGAAGAAGTGATGTAATGTCTAAAATGAAGCCATTGTGTTTGCACTTAGATTTTTTAGTTTCTTTCATGCATACATTCATTCACTCTCCTTTTATTTTTTTATGCCACTTTCTTAGTCAAACTTTTATATTTCTTTCTTTCTTTCATCCACCTTTTTCTTGTTTCACTACTCTATCCTTCTCCTCCCCTTCCTTTTTTTATTATTTTGTATCTTTCTTCACTTTTCTGTATTCCATTTTCAATCCCTCTCTGTTTCTTTTTATTTTTCAGTCTAAATTTCTGTAACTTTCCCGCACTTTCTTGAGTTCCCACCTCTTGTTTCTTTTTCTACATATATTTTTTCCATTAACTCCCTTGCAGATGTGACAACTCTCTCTCTCTCTCTCTCTCTCTCTCTCTCTCTTCTACTGCTTTATGCTCTCTCTCTCTCTCACACACACACACACACACACACACACACACACACACACACACACACACACACAGCTGTATGTAGTTTGGCAGTGTTGGGCAGAGACGCCTGCAGGCTGAGGTCATAACTCTGGGAAAACAGGTGGTAGACTGATGCAGGAGAGAGAATGTATGGACATGAATTCATCATACACACACTCAAGTACATAAACGCATTAATGCAGATAGACACATGTGTTCAGTTAGGTTTATATTGTCTTAAGTATTTGCAGTCAGTCAATAATAACACACAGAGTATCCGTGACAACACAGAAGATACGCAGCACCTTTTGTTTGTTTGTGACGTGATAATACAGTGGAGGGGTCTGATTGGAGGGTATACGAGGGGAAAAGTTAAGGGTGAGAAATGCCCCTCTCCGTCTCCATTAAGCAGTGTTACAGTAAGAGGAATGGGTCCTAATCTGCATCACTTTGCTGTAAAACACACTAATGCCTTTTAATGCTCTGCATCTCCTCTCAGTCACTAAATGTTCTCCTATAAGCTGACGGAAAGCTACCATCGCTCCATTTATCATCAGTACAATAAAAACAATAAATCTTTATGACATCATTCTCAAACTGTTCTACAACTTTATGGACAGAAATAAATGAGCTGCCAATGTCCACGACCGTATGTGTTGAGTGCGGCTGTTTTTCCTGGTGGGCATTAGAGCGTCATCTAGTGGACTGCAGAGGTACTTCATAATGGTTGGATTCAATGAAAATGTGCTTTTTATGGGAAATTTACCACACTAGTTATCTTTTTTATCTTAATGTGCTCAATAATTTACATTTTGGAAAAACATCAACTTAAAATGAATGATTTCAACGACCCGGTACATTTGAATATCACCACGCAAATCAACAAACGTGTTTAGCCACTGTTCAATGTATCCGCATACAGCGATTCGTATAATATATATTAAGCTACTCCTCAACTTTAGTGTATTTTCCTGCGAAAGCCAGCAACACGTGTCAGTTTCCGCTCGTTACTTGCACACTGTCTTTTCAAAGTAAACTGCTGTCTTTAAACGTAAACAACTCAGTAAGGTTTAGGCAATAAAACTACTTGGTTTAGTTTGGGAAAAGTTTCTGAAATACTTAGTTAGGTTTAGGCAACAAAACGATTTAGTTAGGTTTAGGAAAATTGTTTGGTTTAAAATGACTGTGGAAGTGCCGTTACTGATGTACACAAGTAATATCGACATTGACTCCTCGTTTCAGCAGTCTCCTGTGCTTTCTGGATCTTTATACGTCATTGTTGATGATTAGGTAGATAACATAGAAAATATTCTGTGGGATACTTACGAATTACGGCACATTACTTGTCGCAGGTATAGCTACCAATGCTGGGTGAGACCAGCCTGTACTGTTAGCTATAGTTAATGTTAGCTTGGGTGCTGTGTCACAAATTGGATCTGTTTTTGAAACGACAACAAATTATGCGTGAGACAACCCTACGCTAGTACAAGCTCAAAAGTGTGGAGGTATACCCTGAATACATTCAATTTGGATTGATCGTTTATTTTGGTCATAACAGCCCTTTTTTTCTTATTATTTGGAACGTTGTTTTTTGTTTTTTTTCAAGTGGGCCTTAAGTTACAAAAGGTTGAGAACCCCTGAACTAGGACAGTCATTCCCAAAGACTTGGGATTTTACGGGATTTCATATGGGTCGCCAAATAAATTAGCAGAATGTCATTTATTTCTGCAGTACACTTTTGAGCCACATGAAGGAGCCTTGGTGGGATTTTTCAAATGCATGACTCGGCTAAATGTCTGGTTTACCTATTTCATGATAATAGAAGGTAATGGTAAATGGTTATACAAATCGCCATTACAACATTCATTTACGCACAAATTTGCTCTTCTCATGATTTATAGATGAGGCCTGTTGTGAATTGGGTCACGGTGGTTTGTCATTTTAATAAAGTGGGTCCCCTGGTCTAGACCAAACCGGCTGTTATAGCAGCGGATTAACACCCATGGTTTTGCAATGACATGTTCAGTTACCACATATGGCTGTAGTGCATGTATGTCCGCATGCTTCTGTCCGTGTAGGTGGGAAACAAACAGCAGGCTAAAATGACCCGTTGCTTTGCAATTCTTCAAATGATTTAATCTATTAGTTATACAACATAAAGCGTGGTAAATTCAGTCTATTAATTCAGGTTTTGTCATCTAATCAGATGTTTGTGCTGCTAATGCATTGAGTGATGTGATGCTAAACTAAAAGATGTGTAAACTCTGACCTTCACCTGGTGGTCATTGTAAAGTAAACAGCCACAAATATCAAGAAACAACATCATTGCCTTCAGAAAGGCATTCATTTTTATCAGATTAAAAAAATATCCTCTTATGTTGTTACCACTCACTTGATACATATAGGCTGTTGTGTTTCTCCACAACTCACATGCACCTGAGAGGTCAGTTAACAGCAAGGTATGTTAGTATACGGCGCTATAGTATGGTAATGTAATTTCAGTGTAGTCCGCCTTCACCGTCTGCATTCAGAAGCTGTGTGATATGAATATTCATGAGGAAATGGGGTTAAGGTTATTGGACATTTGTGTGCAGCATCGCCTTCATGATGATGTTAAGATGAATAATCTTTAACCACCTTGATAATTGGTTAATACAAAAACGTTTAGAGTGTCAGGTCGTGTGACGAAAAATGCTAAAATGTTTCACGTTACTGAAAGTATAAAGGAACTGTGAGAAAAACTAATAATTATTAAATATAAATAAATACTAAATTATACGAATGTATAAAATAGAGTCAAAATGAAGAAAAATGAGCTACAGAATATCTTACATACTACAGTACCAGTCAAAAGTTTGGACACACCTTCTCATTCAATGGTTTTTCTTTATTTTTATTTTTATTTTTTTCTACATTGTAGATTAATATTGAAGACATCCAAACTATGAAGGAACACATATGGAATTATGTGGTAAACAAACAAATGCTGAACAAAATGCTGTTTTAGATTTTAGATTTAGTAGTTGAATGAGAAGGTGCATCTATATAATATATAAATATGACAAACCACTGCAAAACAATACAAATAAAACACTAATCATATATCTTAATTTAGAATATTGTATTCTATAAATTAATATAATAAACAAAAATAATGTTGTGCTGTGCTGGTACTTACTAACTTATTCTCTAATTTATAAGCATATTTAAAATGTCTTACATGCATCAAAACACAAAGGTCACATGACAAAATAACCAATTATCATGTCTTCAGTCTGAACAGATCATCCAGATGCATTTTGCTCAGAAAACATTAACCTCATAGAGACATTTTCGACATGACATAGTTATTTTGTCTTCTTCCCTCCATTTTCCACCGTTTCATTTTTCTTTCTTTTTTTTTTACTGACATTTTACTCGACAAAGAAGTCTGTCATCCTTCACTCTGTTCATTACACAGGACAGAAAATTAGGAAGAAAAAATACATACATATCACGCCACTGGAAAATGTAGCCGTGCTTTTCCTCCCATGGAAGTTCTCAACACTGGGCTCTGTGTGTGTGTGCGCGTGTGTGTGTATGTGTGTGTGTCTGTGTGTGTGTGTGTGCTTGGGCGCGTGCATGTGTGTGTTGACGTCGCTACAGCAGGTGCTTTCTGTCAAGTGTTCAGTTTGCACAGAGGAGAGACTGTTCATTTTTAAGAATGTTCCACCGAATTCGTGTGTGTGTGTGTGTGTGAAACCAATGTAGACCCCAGTCCAGTTTGTTTAAGGTTCAAATATACAATTTATATCAAATCACATGCATCGACGCATGCATCAACAAAAAATGGATATTAATTTAATGTTGAATATGCCTACTCCCCAGAGGATGATCCCAGACCTTCCCTCTGGCGCCACCCTCAGTAAAAAAAAAAATTGTTCTAAGAATGCACAGGAAATATCACGATCTGTAACCACCATATTTCCAGAAAAAATGTCCTGATCAAATTCCCCCCTCTTCTGGGGTTGAACCCTTCCTGTTTCATAGTGCATCTCCTCCTCCTCTGCAGAGGTGTTTTGTTTTGTTTTTTCAGACTGCGACAGTAATTGAAAACGACAAAAGGAAATTGCAGAAATCCGTCTTGTATGGGGCGAAATATTACAATTTAGGGAGTCGGTAAATTGATGGAGTTTATTCCTCCGTCGGATGCGTTACTGCAGCGGCAGAGAGCGACTTGTCCCTACTGTTTACAGCTGCATGACAAACCTGTCTGCGTGTGTTTGTGTATGCAAGTATGTGTTTGAGGGAGAGAGAGAGAGAGAGAGAGATCTCTTGACCCAGAAATTCTCTTCTTCCTGTGTAATCAGCACACAAACACACACACACATACACACATATTGTAAATGAACACACTTCCCAGTGATCAACAGCATTGCAGATGACAGCTACTCAGCAGCTCCTCCTCTCTCTTTGGCTCTGGCTCTTTTTAATTCCAATCTGCTTTATTGGAATGACATTTATATGTATGTCTGTGTGGCCCAAGTGGAAAAGAAAAATAGCATGTAAAAGAATGGAGAGAGTGACGGTAATAGAATCCGCAGAAAAAAGTTTTCAGTGATCGTTAAAAGTAAAGCATAAATAACTATTAGTTCCTGTCACATAGCATTATTTATGTTTGAGGGCTCTTTTTGACAGGATACAGTATATTTGAGGCCTCTGATGTGAACGGTATCAAACTTTCAGGAAATAGGGCCTATCACTATGCAACCTATTAAGGTTGCATAGTGATGTTGTTGTGGGCTTTTTTGTAATAGTGTTAAAATAGTATTACTAACAAATATTAGGTTTTTTTTGTGGGGCACCCATATTAATGGATGCTCCCTTAGCATCCGCCAGTACCTCCTACGCCTTAGGCCGGCTCTTCACATGATGTTGTATAATGAATCGCAACTTTTTTCTTTGTGTTCGGAAAAAACAACTTTCAGATTTTAGAGGGTCCTTGAATGCACCAACAAGGATATATTTTGTCTTTTGTTACGATGTTGTGATAATACCGTTGTTAGCAGTGCCTTGCACATCTGTGTTTTAAGAGGTGGCTGCTGAGCATCCACTTTTTTTATTTCTTTTTTTTAAATCAAGCAAACAATATTTACTTCATACTTTTCACAGCAACCACATGTGGGTTTCATTTATTGTCTGGGGTTGATTTTCAGATGCAACATCTCATGACTGTGATGTTGTTTCAGCAGTCAACAATCAAATCGCAGATGGCCGAGTGTCCTTGAATGAAACTCAAAAAACAAGTAAATAAATTCAAAAGTTAAGATAAGATCTACTACCTAGCTTTTTTTCCCCTGCAGCTTTCAAACTGCAAATTTGCAAATTTCCCCGCTGCGGGACTAATAAAGGATTATCTTATCTTAAACGCAGTCTTGGCTGACACAATCAACACATTTTCACTAATACTTGCATGTTGTTATTGGCTGCGAGATTGATTTTATTTGTCATCCAATCGGATGTCTGGAACCTGAGGGACAGTGGGTAAGTGGGCGTGGCTGTGGTTTGCGGTGACAATGAGAGCAACACCAGCAGCGGATTAGTTTATGTGTAATTTATTTATATTTTTTCTCTTCCGTCTGTCTCCTCGTCTTCCCTCCTCATTGAACTGAATGAAGGAAGAGAGGGGGAAGGCTCGTTAAAAATATAAAAGCCCTCCATTAAAAATGTACGCCACCCTCTCTGTCTCCCTCAGTGCTGCCATTTCACATTTGGGAATCCAGGCAGTGATGAAAGGCAGAGAACAAAACGAAAATACGGAAAGAAAGACAAGAGGCAAATATTAAAAAAGGGAGCAGACAGACATATGGACGAGTAGACGCTCAGTTTGAAACATACACACACACACACAGTGAACACACACGCATGCAAACAAGTGAGTCGACATTTTGTGATATTTGCGTGGAGCGAGAGGGGAGTTTGGCATGCGGTGGGCAAGACCTCACTGTCAGCCAGCTGGATTAACAGACAGATGGAGGTAGGGCTGCCCGATTATGGAAAAACAAATCATAATTGCAAAGATTCCGGTCAATATTGAAAAAACATCAATTAACTTGACTTTTGAAACATCATGCAACATTTTGTAGTCTACATTTTAAAGTCGAATGCATCAATGTGGGCCACTTTGAGAGCTAAATTAGGAGACTGGATCTACGAAGAGCTTTGTGCTCTTGTGAACATTTTAATCATAAACACCTAGGTTGTATATATATATGAATGATTATGACACGGCAAAAAAAGTCCCAACCACATAGCATAGTGAAGGGCACCATTGTTTAGGAACGGTGTGCCTTGGATTTATACCACAAGGACAAAGACGGGGATTCTTTTTATGTCCTTTATTTTATTCTCATATTCGTTGGAAGCCAAAATTGGATTTAGATTTTTTGATTCTGAAAGCATTCGCTGAGTTCCCAAAAGACGAACCATTCTTATACACTTAATAGCCGGCAACTGTCCCACGTTCACTGTCAGTTGGTTTTAACAATTATACTAATTGTAATTCTTTCAGGAAATTTGCACCAATATCAACTAAGGCGGGTTCTATACCAGCCGATCATGTTGCCCTGTCTCGTTTAAGAGCCCTATGTCACTTTAAAGACCTTAAATATATATATTTAGTTTGTACTGTGCTCACATGGCAAATAATCTTACATAAAGTGTGCATGAGCTGACACAGAGAAGACTGAGGGCCAGCTAGTACTTACTGCCGTCTGTTTGTCAGTCAGAGCTTGGTAGCCGGGACTAAATGGGAACTCCAATGATTTTACCCGTAACAGGCTTGTTCAAAGGTGTTGGGGAGGACTACTGCATGAACGAAAGGTTGTATAAAGCCTTTTGTGGCTCCAAAGGGAGCCAAACCAAATCTGATAAAGCGATATTACTTGAGTCAGCGCCGGCTGGGGCTGAAGACTACAATTGTTAAAAAACAGCTCAAGGCTATGTTAGCTGCTACTAGAATAACACACCTGAATTTCTGACTAAACTTTTTTACTTGCATCGTGGGTAATGTAGGCAACATCTTTTGGCAAGGAGGAACAGGTGGCAACCTCCAGGTCTGAAAAGTAAAGACACAGCAAAAGTGCCTTTAACCTGCATTCTTTCTAATGACCATCAGGGGGTGACTCCTCTGATTGTATAGAAGTCTTTGAGAAAATGACTCTACTTCTCTCTTGATTTATTCCCTCATAAACATTGTAAACACGAGTTTATGGTCTCAATCACTCGTTTCGAGTCTTCTTCAATACAGCATGATGTTCATTTAGAAAATGATGGTCCATTTAGAGTCAAATAGACCATAAAGCAGGGTATGCTTTAGGGCAGGGCTATCTTCTGATTGACAGGTCGCTACCATGGGGTTGTCCGGTCTGGGAGTTGTCTGTGTTTTCCTCTTAGAAATTGAACCCTTTCACAGGGTGTCGTCAGTTCATGAATGAAGTAATTGGTGAGGGCAAAATACCCAGACCCCCCTCTGATTATTACACCATTAAAGACCCTCCACACTGCCATTCAGCTTACTGATGTTCAAAGCTTTTTACACAACATTTATGTATCAGCTTATACAGAAACATAACTATCATTATTCATATACAGCCACTGTCCTGCTGATATGTTCAAAGTAAATAGCTCAGGAAAAGGAGGGTGAGAGAGAGAGAGAGAGAGACCATTCTGAACCGCAGGATGCCACGAGAAAGCTGGCATCATACACACACACACACACACAAACACACACACACACACACACACACACACACACACACACACACACACACTCACACACGAAGAGAGCCCATTTCGTGCCAAAACAGTGAGTCCCTGCTGGAAGCTTCTCGGTGCTCTGGGAATTAGAAATCCCACAATTAAACATATGGGCATTAAGATAATTGTCAGTTGTTGTGCTTTCGCGCGTACATGTATGTGTGCGCGTGTGTGCATGTGCATGCGCATGCGTGTGGCAGACAGATGGATAGGATTCAGCCAAGTACACAAACACACACACATGTAGCCCTACAGTATTTCCATGATAACACACAAGAAAAACAAGGAGATGCACTGGAGTTCCAAAAAGCAAAAAACTAAAAGAGTAAATATACATGTCAGACATGCAGATATGAACCTGGACTGAGACACACACACACACACACACACACACACACACACACACACACACACACACACACTGACAGATACATACTCAGATACACACAAGCACAGACTGTCTGGAGGAGCAGAGCACAGTTTGCCCACCTGAGGTTGTACTGTACTGAATAAAGGGAGAGAGAAAAAAAATGAGCGGAAAGATGTGTGTGAGTGTGCGCGTGCGTTTGTGTGTGCGAGTGTCAGATGGAGATCAGTGTCTTAGAAAGGCAGAGGATGCCCTCAGCAGGCCAATTCCAGAACTGCAACATCTGGAGGAGAAAGAAAGAATATTACATGGACTATTCCAGCGTTAGATCGATTTTCCACTGTTGGTTTTATGACCATCTAATTTGGTAATTGTAACACTTGGTAAGTGTTGAAGAGTGATATTTTGCTTCCCCTCCTCTGGTGTTCTCACATTAGATTAATACAAAAACGATTATATACAATTGGTTCTAGTCGTGTAACTGTCTATTGGCTCAAAGTGCACTAAGGAACAATAAGATTTAGAAAAAGTAAGTATTGGAAAAACGTTTTTTTAATACAGTCAATTTAAAACCAAGCCAGATAATACATAATTTATATATTTTAAGTAATTGAGGGACTTAATCGTATTGAAAAAATAATTGTTAAAACACCTTCATTTTGGGGACGTATTAGTCTCTGCACTTTGATTTGCAGTTGATTTGTTTGAAAGGCGATGTATCAACAATATTTGATAATATGATATATTATAATAGTTATATGTATTATATAGCACATAAACAAAATGTTGCCACAATTTGAACCATATATTCTTGTTTTTTGTTTAAATATTTGCACAAATTAAAAAAAAAATCCAACTGGCGAATACCCTGTAGAATAAACATAACTGTAGGAGAGCCCTATGTCACTTTAAAGAGCCTAAAGGTCTCTGAAAAACTATTTTTTGCTTTGATTTAAAAGGAGAATATATATATGACCTAATTAATAACTGTTATAAACACTATTGACATTAAACAAAACCCCATCAGTTCAGACCCGGAAACGGCTTCACTACACCAGGACTTGGATGGAATCAGAGCAGAGCTGCTTGTTGAAATAAAAACAAAAACACTCACCATCTCTCTTCACTCTGTTTTCCAGGGGGGCTCTCACAGAGAAGATGGCGGTGGAGTGGGCCCCTTGCGAGGCGGACACTCGATGGCGGGCCAGGGGCCTCAGCTGCCGGGTCAGTCGGCCACGTCGCCGGACCTCAATCAGCCCGACCCGTACCGCGGTAAGACCCACCTCCTTTTTAAACACCAGTTACATAGACACACATCAGCGTTGTTCTCCTTCTTTGTTAGTTACTTCTTCATATTTATTAATTATACATTTACATGAATTGGAAAACGATACTCTTTTACATTTCAGTCGCTTTAATTCAAGCATATACAAATTACATGTGTCCGTCATTTCTCAGTGAGTGAACGATGATCATGCAGAAAAACAAACAGTCGCTGATGGACAAACTGTATCAGCATCTGTTGTTTTTGTTCATGCGTGTGTTCATGTGTAAGCACAGGCATCCCACTGGTATCCCATCATGCACTTTAGGCATACACACACACACACACACCATATTTCCAACCCCAAATAGAAGCATAATAATGATAATGATGATTAAATGAAAGCTAGTGAAGAGGAACATGAAAGGGAGAGAAAAGTAAAAGTGGAATTTACAGAAGTGGATGAAGATTAAAAGGAAGATGAAGTGCTGAAATGAAAAGAAGTCGGGAAACAAAGAAGAAGAAAAGAAGGAAAAGAGGACGATGAAGTTAGTGGAGGTAAATTAAGAGGAAGAAGATAACCGCAAGTCAGAGAAAGCTGAAAGGGAAAGATCAAGAAAAAGGAAAAAAAGAAAAGGAAGAGCAAGAAATCAAAGAATACAGATAACTGAAGATAAAAAAGAAAATAGGAGGGAAGAGAGAGCAGAGGGAACAGATCAATAAGAGAAAGGAACAAGACCATTAGGAATGTAGAAGATGAAGAAGAGGAGAAAGAAAATGTAGAAGAAAGATGATCTGCCAGAAAAAAGGAAAAGAGGAAAGACAAGATCAAATGAAGAGAATTAAAACACTGACATACAAAACAAAGAAGAGAGAAACGAACGGTAAAAAAAAATAGAATAAAATGACAAAAAAAGAAGGTGAAGATGAGGAAAGTTGACGCGTATAGCTGGGTCTCAGCTGGCGAGCTTCGACTTCACTGCCGAGCCGCGGAAAAAATATAAAACCTAACGAGTGGTGTAAATAAATATATGTGTGTGTGTGTGATATGAATATGGAGGAGGAGAAGTGTATATGAGCGCTGTGGAGCAAATTAGCCCTGAGCTCGTTTTTTTAAAGGCTGAAAATGAGTCTGCTGGCAGGGAAAGTTCAGCGAGCAGCAGCCGGAGCCAAGTGTGTAATGAGGTGAGAGGGAGAGAAACACACACACACACACACACACACAGTCAGGCAGAAGTTGTTCCTTACTCCTTCATCCGTTCACACACACACACACACACACACACACACACACACACACACACACACACACACACACACACACACACACACACACACACACAGAGTTGAGTGTGTGTAGAGGCTGTAAATAGAGGGCATTAAAATGGTTTTGGCAACAAACCCTCCAAACTCGGTAGCAGAGCTCTGGTTTCACCCTCTGTCTCTCGCTCTCTCCCTCTCTCTCGCCCCCTCTCTCTCTAAATTTCAAAATAAGATTTATATGTTATTCATAGTATATGATGTTTATATTCATATGACATTTTATATGTTTTATACTTGCTTTCAAACTGCTTACAGCTCTCTGGAGCAGGTCGGTGACTTTATTCTATTTTATTTGATTAGTGAATTTATATTTTACGGACTTCATTTAAAGGGCCGGTTCACCCAAATTGTACAAAGCACTCAGCGCTGGCAGCTGATCATAAATGACGAGGTGAGGAATCGTCGGTTATGAGTGTAGTTTGCTCGGATACAAGGCCTTGTTGTGTGCTGTTCTTTTTTGTTAGTGAACTACAAATCCATGTACTCTTAACGTTTGTAATAAATGATGCAACATGCAACCATACGCAAAATATTTAAAAAAGAAAACTTGGCTTCAAATGTTTAGCGTCCATCCACAGCATTGAATATTGATGACTGCATAAGTGACAACATTAAAGTGCATATTTAACTTATATTTATTGAGTTAAACAGGCAAGACCTAATCGGCTTCAGCAGAATTGTGTGGGTGTAGTTTGATCAGATTTGATTGACAGTGACCAACAACCCAACATTTACCACAACTATTACCACACTATATTATAATTCAATTTTATATTATTTCTTGATAGGAGACTAGGATTTATAGAAACACAGAAAACAGATAGATAAAACTGCAACTGCTCTGTCTTTGGAAGAAAATTGGCCTTGAGGGTCGTCAATGACTTGCAGATTTGAGAAACTCTTCCACTTGCTTTGTGAAATGCATTGTGGGACAGCAGTTCGTTAACATCACATGCAAAACAAGCCGATTGAGTTGACATTCTGATATCTTTGGGTGTACTTTATTTTGTCACTTTTACAGAGCGAACAAACGTCAGAGTTAAAATCGGCCTGGAGTATACACACAAACACACACACACACACACACACACACACCCACCCACACTAAGTGTCCTCCAGTGTCTGTCTGGGTTCAGTCAGACATTCAGAGGCACACAGACACTTTTCACAGTTTAAAGCCTTTTTTGTATTCAGCTATTTGTGCACAAACACACAGTAATTGTATTGAGAGAGACGTTGGCACACAAACCAAACACAGGCCGTCACTCAAAGCTGCAGACAAAATGCCTCCAGTCAGGCAGACGGAGATTCAAAATGGCCGACCATTGGTCGTGTGTGTGTGGGAACAGAGCAGAGTGTTTTCTGTTGACTGAGAATCTGGCAGCGTCTCAGTGACGGATCCATACAGACGTCAAATAAATACTGCTGTGTTGGGCTGAGGAGAGCAGCACATAGAGGGCACAGAGGATTCACGTCTGCATCGCAGCTCTCCCAGTGCCGCCATCTTGGAGGTCGACTGGTGAATTAGCTGTGCTGGCACGGGCCCTGATGCTGCACGTCAGCAGAATGGCAACCACTGACATATTCTATTCTATTTCTTTTTGTATCTTAGCTTGCCTAAATAAGCTGTTTTATCCAAATAATTATGCAGTCTTTTAAATATGTTTTATTTGTATTTGTGACACAGATACAAACAGTGTGTAGCTCCTTCTTATTGAACTGAACTGATTGTATTGGTGGTAGTGTCAGCTTGTATGTAGATGTAGCGGACTGTGATGGAGGATTTGCAGCACTATTCCACTCTTTTGTTGACACTTATGTGATTCTAATGCCGATTGGGGAATGCTGCTGTCAGAAATGATTGATATGTCAGAGTTGGAATTGCTACAAAAATGGGAAAAATTGAATAAATCCCCCCCAAAAAATTGTTGGGAATAAATGGGTTCCACATGCTCTACATATTCCATTTTGATGAGGCCTATAGAATACGGTGATTTTGATGAAATATCACAAATTTAAGATTAGTTTTGGTGGTTTTTCCTAATTCCAACCTTCACATCACTTTGTTGCCTCATCCATCCCGACCTCCTCTGTTGAACGTTTTTCCTCTGTCAAAGAACATCATGCTCCTTCCGCCTGTGATGCTTTGGGAGCAGAGTAATTGTTCTTATTAACTTGACAGGAAAACATAACAAAAACACTTTATTATCAGCATTTTCAGTTACTTCAGCAGAAGTAATGACCAATGCTGTCGTTGTGCAGGATGGTTGTGGATCCTTTACAAGTTGAAACTGTTAAAACTTTAACAAACATGTCTTGAATTGACCCAAGCGGGCGTAAACTTGCTTCTCCATAAGTCTGAACACAACTTAGGTTTCATGGTGCTAGATCATCATTGGGACTACTTTTTTGAGGACATTTACTACATCAGCAATCAAGTCAAATATTAGTGAATTTTATATGAAGTGGTCTAGTCCAGTTGTTGTGAAAGTTACAGACATCGTCCGACCCCTAACAACCAGTGGTCGTATATTGTATTTATCTATGTGCCCCCTCTAACCCCTCCTCTCCTTCCTCCTGCAGCCCTGTCTGGAGGCCTTCAGGGCCAGAGCGCCTCCTCCGTCAGCTCGGAGATCAAGTCAGAGGACGAGGGGGACGAGAACCTCCTGCAGGACCCAAAGTCCATGGAGGCCAAGAAGGATGACGGCGACAGCAAGGACCTTAAATCAATTGAGAGGTTAAGATCTAGGTTCAGGTACCTCACAGACATTCGCTTCCATCAAACCCCTCAGCTGGGCTGGGACACCCGTTGAACCCAAAACACCTACGCGCTCAGAGACCCTCCCTGTTCAAAATGTCATCGATAAACAAAGCTCTGCAGGAGACAAACTGTTCAAGATGTAAGATTTAGTAAAAACTAGACAATCCGTGCAGGAAATATAAACTAGGAAATGTAATCATTTTCTAGAGTATTTTTACGTTGTGGTGCCGCTACTTAGGATTAATCGAATAATACAAATATTTCTTCCACCACTTGACGGCAACCAAAAATCATTATTCAGCTGAGGTCAATTGCTTTTTTAAGGTAAAAGATAGTATTTTGTAGTTATTTGCAGAGAGAGGACACAAGGAAGGACTGTCAGCTGTGGGTGTTTTGGGAACCAGCCTCTGGACTTTGATGAAGTGACCAAGTGTGATGAGAAGCAGCTAAATACATCAATTGTTACAGAGACTTGCTTAATGTCCACCAGGTATCTCTCTTTTTATTACATGTTTACATTTGTTTTAGGTTATTCGAGCAAAGAAAACTGGAACTGTAAACACAAAGAGAGTTTTCTGGTGGTCAGTCTCTTCTTGGTCTTGTGCCTGGTTTTAACTGTTTTTCACACAACAGAGTAGAGCCCACAGTCAATATTCTCAAAGAAGTACTGCCTCACATTCAGAGCTGGGAAATAAACACCAACAGAAACACTGAAAAGTGCACTTGGAGAGGGCAGACCAATGAAGGTTTCCACAAGTTAAAATTTAAGGAGTTTTTCCTTCACCCATGAAACACCCTTCCACCAAATTTCTTGGCCAGTGGTTTTTCAGAAATCCTGCTGACATGTAAACCGAAAAACACAACTTTCTAGACCAAGGTTACTAGAAGGGCACTTGGAGAGCGCAGACCTTTATCAAGGCCAATCCACGTGGGTTCTTCCTTGGCCCATGGTTCACTCTTCCACCAAGTGTCATGAAAATCAGGTCAGTAGTCATTCAGTTATCCTGCTGACAAGCAAACGAAGTGAATCTACAACGCCACATCCTCGGCGGAGGTAACTAGAAGGGCACTTGAACAGATCAGAACTTTGAAGCAAAACCAATCCTAAACTTAATGGTTTCTTCCTTGGCCCATGGTACACCCCTCCAACAAGTTTCATGAAAATCAGGCAAGCAGTATTTTCTGTAAACTTGATGACGAACAACCAAACATAACCAAACCGAACACACAGTCTCCTTAGCAAATGTAATGAGAATTTTTGCTTTTGGCGAAAACATATTTCAAAGGCAGGTATGAAACCCATTCGTGATATGGACACTCCGCCCGACGACATTTGAGGAATTAGAAAGATCAATGTTGGTCACAGTGTTTATTTCCTGTCCTGGATGCAGCTAAGCAGCCTTCAACCCTCCATTGATAATTCTCATCTGGAGGAACATCAGAAACATCTGGATCCCAAACTCAAAGATTGTACATGATAGTGGGGGTCATGATGAAGATGATGATGATGAAGATGATGATGATAATGATGCAAATGGTTTGATGATTAAGAAAAGAAAAAAGTTGCCAGTACTGTGTTGCAGCGCTTGGAAACGTTTCATCATGTGATCCAGTAAAACCTTGTTGACGTTGATGTGGCCCATGTTTGCATTGTCTCTTCATTTTAGATAACTTGTTTTCAGCTAGAGTGAAAGGCAAACATACAAAGGTTAACATGCAGCTACAGAAATGCTAAAGCTGCGTCTGAAATAACCCCCTAACCGCACATGAGCTAACGTTAACCCCTGATCTGATTTGTGATTTTGCAGTCTTCTGACAATGGAAGCCTAACGAACAGCATATGTACTCTGGGATTGGCTGTGAAGCAAAACAGCGTTTAATGGTGATCATTTTGAAAAAACACAAAGAAAATGTAGGCCACAAATTCAGTGCTCAAAAGGGAATACCAGTGCCAGCCTATAGCTGAGGAGCTTTTTTTCCTCTCACTCTTCATCATATTGGTTTGCAAGCAAGCCTTTATTTTGGTGTTAACATGAGATTAGTTTTTTTCAATGACTTCCTCCAGGTCCAAAGTCCAATTTCACACTAACACAAAAAGAAATAAAGCCAAAGCACTCTTCTCACTTTAAACAACTTCTCCAGACAGGATTAAGATAACACAATGACACGTTTGTAATATAGTTCCTTATTGTAAATTCTGTACTCAAAAATATAATAATAATAATAAGAAGCATCCATCCGAACTGCTACCTTGTGTCATGTCTGCCAGTTTGTCCCAGAGTGGATCCACCTCTTATTAGTTATTCACTGTATATTCCCACTCACAAATCTCTGCTGCTGACAACTGTGGTAGCACATGATGTCTGTTTCCAAGCCCTGCTCCCTGTTGTTTGTCACTTATTGAATCACATTTTTGAATCATGTAAACAAAAACTGAGCTTTCATCCTCAAATCCTCTTCTTCCTCCTTCCTCTCCTGCCCTCATCCCTTTGCTTCCTCCTCCCTCGCTCTCCCCCTCTGGTGCACATTGTTGGTTACCGTAGCAACCAAGACGACGAGGACCTGTCTCCAGAGCAGAAGATGGAGAGGGAGAGGGAACGGAGGATGGCGAACAACGCCCGGGAGCGCCTGCGGGTCCGCGACATCAACGAGGCGTTCAAGGAGCTGGGCAGGATGGTGCAGCTGCACCTGAAGAGCGACAAACCTCAGACCAAGTTACTGATCCTGCACCAGGCTGTGGCCGTCATCCTCAGTCTGGAGCAGCAAGTCCGAGGTCTGTTAAATGTAGACTTATACGCAAACTTTGACCTCAGTAACCGCACCAGATACGTAGTTTTACTTTTACCCTCTTTTGATCATTTAGTTATGTGTTTATTGCAACAATTTATTGTTCATTATGATACCAAAACACACTAATATACTGCATCTTGTTGTTCAACTGACATGGTTGTGAAAGTAATGAATACATTATATGTCCAGTTAATATCCACACATTATATAAAATTAAAAACTTGGAAAGGTCGCCATGCTATTTATCTAGATCTAATTTGTGCACAATCCAGTAAAATGATGGAATATTGACAATGATCTTCAGCCTTTTAGGCTGCAGTAGGTAATTAGGTTGGTTGTGAAGAAAAACTCTTTGAAATTTTGCAACTAAAAGTGATAAGAATGTGGTAAAAAAAAATGTATTCTACTGTTCTATTTTGTATGCAATAAGCAACTGTAGCTGCAGGGACATTTGGATCTTAACGACATTTGGATCTTAAAGAATATTACACAAAAATGTGTAATATTCTAAAAAACTAAAATGTTTCCTTTATTTTAAATCTTAAATTATTTTGGGATAGAATTCAAGGATCATGAGGTGAAATATAATTTCCAGCATATGTAGAGCAACAAGAGCTCCAGGAGAGGGCAGCAGTGGCACCTGTTGACTGTGTTCCTGGCTGAAGTCTTTGGCTGTAGTCTAACTACATGTGTAGTGACCCGGCACAAAGAAATACCTCATTGAAAAACACTGTCATGGCAGGATACACTAGAAAATCATATCAATCCCTCCTCTCTCTCTCTCTCTCTCTCTCTCTCTCCAGAGCGGAACCTGAACCCCAAGGCGGCCTGTCTGAAGCGGCGCGAAGAGGAGAAGGTCAACGTGGCATCGGACGGGGCTCCCCTCTCACTGGCCGCCGCGCACCACGCCGCCGCCGCCGTGATGGGCGACGGGTCGAACCCCCTGGGACAAATGTAAAATGCAGCAATATCTCCTCCCCCCGTGAATGGTCAGAAGATTTCACTTATAAACTAATCTGCTGTTGTACCTTTAACTCGAAACCAGAGAATCAAAATTCAGAAACCAGTCCAGAAACTTCAAGCAAACCATGGTAAACTAAACATGCCTTCAACTAAAATGAATTGAAGGTTGATAGAATATATACTTAATTATCACATTTGGGCTCCCAAACACTGAATTGGAAAAGGACATTCCTGCTCAAAATATGGACAAGTTGTCATTTGTCTGATATTAATTAATTTGATGTCTGTGTACTTTTTAACCATTAGTTTCCTGCTGAACAGAATTATAGTAACAGAAACATGACTTTAAAGATACAATGTGTTATAGCCATTTCTATCACCAAACCAAAACTTAATCATTTTTAATGGGTATAGATGCACTAAGGTGGTCAGGAAAATATCGGTAAAGAAACAAAGCCTCCTTTTTAGTGTCTTTTTTAATGTAAAAGTGTAAAAATAATTCCTTCATTCAAACAGATGTGACTGTTTAAGTAAAGGTGTAGGCAAATACACTAGTTTGTCTTTTGACTTTGGCTTTATCATTTTTACAGTCACTCTTATGCAGGGGGGGAAAAATGGTTAAAATTGACACAGACATCATGTAGACCAAATACCATTTAGGTCAAATCACTTCAATTTCTTGAATAAATTTGGATGTTTGGTCATTCAGCTCCTGTCAGTTAATATCTGGCAGAGCTGGTGATACTTCAGTTGCCTAAAATCAGAGGCCAGAACTTGAGTTTCTGTCTGGTCAGGGTACATTTTAACAACAGATTGGCATTAAGTGTGATTTTGATGTGTGACTGTGCGTGTCTCTAGCTGTTCTTTGTTCTGCAACTTTCTTTTCTCTCGAAACATTCCAATTTAATTTGTGTTTGCATGTTGAGTCATGAAGCAGGTTAACTGTTTCTCTGAGCTTGTTTTCCAATGTTCTGTGGTCCTGAGGTACCAAAGGTCCTTGATAAGGAGCAAGAGTGACCGAAGTCAGACAGTTTCTTATCTGCAAAAGCTTTACAGTGAAAGAAATTTTAGTTCATGGCTTTTCTTCTTTAAACACTGGCATTTAAAGAGGCGCCCTTGATTTGATTTAAACATACTTATATGTCCTTTTAATAAATACATACAGATTTCAAATCTGAATTGAAATATAATATTCATAACTATGTTTTTAATAGTGTATAATCACATGAAACTAAGAACTGTTGTTTTTCGTTAGCTTAGAACGAGCTCTTCATACCTACATAGGGATCAAGTCCTATTCACAGACTCCCATGTTGAACCGCCATTTTTCTACAGTAGCCCTGAAGGGACAAACCAAATACTGGCTCCTAAAGTACTGTTCTTATCGTAACGATGGCTTCTGAGCTAGGCACGGTTTGGCACACATAAGCACAGTCTTATGAATGGAGGGTGGGCAGCGGGGATATTCAGTTGGTTGCAATCTGCAACCACACTGCTAGATGCCGCCAAATTCTACAAACTGTACCTTTAAAAACCGACCAAAGTACGATGAAATTTGCTGTGAACATTCATGGTTGCCTGAGGATGAATTCTAAAAATTTGGTCAGCACAGAATTTTCCTCTGGCATCACTTTAGGGCCAAAATGTCCACCTGTACCCGGGGCTTTCACAATCATTCATTTTAGTGGACATATAATTGTCGTAAAAATAATTGCAATTAGCAATAGAATTGTCTATTGTTCATTTATATTCATTTATAACCAAAAACTGATTTGTATGGACCCTGGAATTTAATGAGCACATTCATGCTCCCAAGAACATGAACTTTTTCTATTCTGACACTTCATGAGCTTTTCGTTTTTGCCTGGACAAACTTATTACCATATTTTTATCCCTACTGTCGGGTGATAAAATTACCGCTACCACTATGAGGACTTAACGCTGGGTTCACAGTGGAAGCGGAAGTGCCAGGAAGCACCACAATTTTTGGAGAAGCCCTTCCTTTCGGGTCCGGCTAAACAGATTGGGCTGTCAACACAGGCTGCGCCGCGGAGCCCAGCGGCCGTCCTGCAATCTTCAAAAATAGTTTTGACTTCTGGGTTATTTTCTCCATTTTCTTCTCTAATATATAATCCATCCACTGTATATATATATATATTAGAAATAGCGTAGTATTCTTCATGTGATGCCATGGGACCCCAAATCCTTTTTTTCCCTCAGACTAACATAGGGAAAGAGATGGCTGTAACTCAGAGGATGATTTTTTGAGGTAAATCAACTTGACACTTGAATAGCCCTTATTTAAATCATTAGGTCCTAAAAGTTGTAAACTGCACATTTTCTTTCCTCCGTTCATGTTAATGAGCTCCAGAACTAGGCTTGACCGAGGGCTGGGAGGCGGGGTTAAAGGAAACGTTAGTGCCATAGACTGAATATAAGAAGTGGACGTAGTCACGGTGACTATGTCATCATGTTTTCTGTGTGTCCTGGTGTTTTGATTCCTCGAGTTCGGTGTTGCCATCTTGGATTACGGCCGTCGTTATCCATTTCCAGTGTGAACCCAGCGTTACAGTAACAGTGAACTCCTTTTTTTTTTTTTTTTTTTTTTATATCTGTGTTTTTGTGCGAGTACATGTGCCCCCTAACCCCCTCCACCCCACCCCTCTTCCCCTATTTTCTCTTTGTCTCTCCAGGTCCAAGGTGCCAGAGTTCATCAAGATGATGAGTGACCACTTCCTCTGACAGCGTTTCCATGACAACCCGGAAATCGATCGACACCCCCCTCCCCCGATCTCTGGATCTTCGACCTGACCAATCAGATCAGCCTCCTTCTCCCTCCCCTCGTCTCTCTCTTATCCTCCTCATCACCTTCGTCTCCCTCTTCTATCGAGAACAAGAACTGCAGAGTCACATTAGTCGCTTTCGTCACTTTGCATCTCCAGCCGAAGTGAACTGGATGCTGCTTTGTGGAGACGTTAAGCGGCCGCTGTAACATGGCTGCTACAAAGTAGTGGTTTGTTTGAGCTTTTGACACAAAGTGACAGTGATGGACAAGTCTTTGGAATCACATCATCCAAGAAATTCTTCTTCTTGTACTACTTGTTTTAACAGCATTCCCAGTTTTAAAGAACAAAAGGGTTCTATATATAGTATATATATATATATATATATATATACTATATATATATATATCTTAGAAATGGAAAACATGACAAAAAACTTGTTAAAAAAGTGCAACAGGATGTGGGCAATGAGGAGGGTACGGGTTGTGGAGGGTTGTTCTTCAGAATGGAGTAAAACATATCACAAAGTGTTTTAAAGAGGTTTTTTTGGGTTTTTTTTAAAGCAACATTGCGCAGCTGTCTTTGAATGCAGCTTTTGCGCTCGTCTCTGACTGAATGGCAATCTAACGCCACACTGTGGATGAAGCTGTGCCTGATCTCCTCTTGGATGCAAACCAGTCAGATAGATACACACGGAGAAGCAAAGCAAATGAAACAAAAAAAATAGGTACAGGAAAATTCCAAGAAGTATCACAGAAGCAAGCTGCCAACACTCATATGTCCCCTTACAAGCAACGCTTATCCACAGATCAAAGTATAAATTTAAAAGAAAGAAGGTGTTAGGTGCCGAGTCATTTGAACAAGCCCATTATGCTTGCAAACGCTTTTTGACTATCATAGATGCCTAGAGAAAAAACGGGGCTAAACAGGAAAAACGGGGGCAACTCGTTCTTCCCCTTCTAATGCATTCCCTCTCAACCTGCAAACATTTACAGTAGATGGTCAGCGTGAAAAAATCTCAATCTCTTTATGTAGAGAGTGGCCAACTTGTACGAACTGCTAACTTTTTAGTGTGATCACAAATACAAAATCCTGGACAGTTACACCCGAATGGCCCGTGTGTATCTACTGTGAGGAAGAGAATACTTAAAGAAATCAATCAATCAGTGAATGACTCCAGAGGGACTGGGGCGTTTAAATTATTGAAGCTAGAATTACAGAAGAAGAAACATGAAGGAAGAATCGTTCAGTAATAAAAAAAAAAAAGCGCACTTCTTAATGCGGCAGGAAGGAAAGACTTCTCTTAACATCTTCATTCGAGGCTGTTTTTGCAGGTTTGTAGTGCGAAAGCAAAATTGGCGACAGAAAGAAAGAGCTTGGGCAAACAATCCCGAACCCAATGTCCTTTGTCAGATATTCGTCAGTATGGCCACAGGTCAGAGCAGGCAGGAGTTCATATTGGTGTCCAGGCCTTGGCTGAAATCATAGGATTGCTGTGCTGATGGTCGGGAGGATAGACAGATGACACAAATGGTGTGGCTTGATGAGAGGGAAGAGGGCTGCACTGAGCACTGAAGTGAATTCTATTCCATGTTTTAGCACATTCCCTGAATTACGACCACTTGAATCGTGTGGTCTGGATGCCCACCAAGGCCTGAACTATGAGCGTTTTGGGAGTCATGGAAGGGTTAGGGGAAAGGACTAAAGTGGGCCAACATCCTAAGGAGCTAAAGCTAGAGGGAGAGGAGGAAGAATCTAGTGGTCTACATATCTGCAACTCTGCAGGGGAAGCTAGGGAGCAATCATCATGGTGAGGGGTGTATACTTTTCTTCTGGGGGCCAAGCAGCAGTAGTCAAAGCATTCCTGTGTTGGATTAATTTGGTTCCCTCGTGTCCTAGTTTAGTATCTGGCAGATCCAAACCCTGAAGCTCTAACCTCAACTCCGGGCTACCGTGCCCCGAGTAAAGACCTTGGGGGGACTTTCTGATTGACATAAGCTGTCTTGCGAAATAACAGACGAGTTGATGGGAGCTGAGGTGTCTGTTGTTGGGACCAATTTCACTGTCCTTGCAACCCTGTTGATGTCTTGAAAAATTCAAACACTGTCTTCTTCTCTGCATTGTATTGTAGAGTCTAAAGCCTCAAAACCAGTCATGAGTCTGGCGTGTCTGACCCAGAAGTCAGACATTCTGATTACCTTGGTATGCTCAATAGACATGTAAATTAAAAGGCATATTTGAATCAAATGAGACCAGATCAGTACTTAGAAGTTTGGAAGAACATTGAATTGGGAGTGATACAGTATTGGGAAAGACAGCAGATCGGGACAAAACAGGTGAGTCCTAATAATAAATCTGGACCAGAGGGGTCAGGAAGAAAACTTTAGTGTTTATTGCGTTGCTATGCATCAAGGTCTACTCTTCAGCAACAGGGGAAGGTAAAAGGAACTTCTGAAGTAGGTCCATTGTTTTCTGGTGTCAATCTGAAAGTCCCCCTTTACCATCGCCCCAGTTTGAACCTTCCTCAATCCAGGCCTTTATTTAATACCCAGTCCCAGTTCTGTCTTCTCTGCTGACCCTAGCCTTATGAGCCCTCTCCCCTCTCCCCAGACTTGTGCCCCACCTAAGTGGTCCCACAGATGCAATTTGAACATTCACACTTCTACCAATGTGCCTTTTTAGAGTTCATATCATTCGAGTTGCCAGAGGAGGACATTTACCTGGTCTTTTAATAGGATGCAAGCTTAGGGAAACCTGTTCTTAGTCGTTAGGTTCTATGCAGTCAGGTTTTTTACCAGACCTGGGAATTTAAAAAAACCTTAAAAAAGAAAAAAAAGTATTTTTTGGATAAAAAAAAAAAAAAACCTAAACTGTATTTAATGTACTGTACGCTTATATGTAAGTAGACGGCGTGATCTGGCTTTGGGCCGATGAGACAGACGCTTGATTTAGCAAGATGAGCCCCCATCCCCGTCCCTCTCCTCCCCCTCAAGTTCTCCATAACCCCAAAACCCTTCCTGTTCAAAGCCCCAGCCCTGTTTCCATGGTGAACAACGCGTCTCTTCTTGTATTATAGCTTATCAGCTTTTTATCAATATTTGATCGGCTTGTCCGTAAGCCAATGTAGTCTTCAGTACAAAGTGTGTGGTCGTATCTTGTAAAACAGATTTTCCTTTTTTCTCTCTCTCTCTCTCTCTTGCTTTTTTAAGAAGACTCTTTTCTCTTATTACATTTTCTTTGTCTGTTCTGGTTTACATGTATATTATAGAAAATGTAAAAACAAAACAAAAACAAAAAAAACAACACAATTCGCGGTCTGACAGCATTGTTTTCTGTCGATGGTCATTTTGACACAGTTCAAATCCTACCCAATCAACAGGAAGGCACGGAAACTGGAAAAGAATCTATTTGAATAAATCAATCTATATATAAATGTACAAAAAAGTATATACAATATATAAGGAGGGTGCCCTTTTCTGTTATTTTTTTATTTTCTGTTGAAAGGGAGTGTTTGCTTGGGGAGGAATTATTTTCTCAAAGACTGAACAGGCAGAAGTTGGCAAGGCCCCTCAGTGTTATAAATTTTCAACTGACTTTGTTGTGTTCCCTGATGTTGCCAATGACAACACACCCTGACTAGTACGGCACCCTGCGCAGGACAAAATGGGACCGGAGTTTCATCAGCTCCACTCACTGCTATCTATCCAAGGCAACAACACACAGACATTTGTAAATTGTATGCAACAAAATGGCAAACTTTACCATTATTTTGAAATTGTGTATGTAAAAGTTATATTTTTACATGTAGACTGTTGTTCTTTTGTGTTTTAGAAATATGTTGTATCGGTTTTTTTGTTAAAATATGAAAACGTAAATTCAGTGTGTGTTGAAAAAATGTGTCACATTGAAAATGTAGTGAGGTCAAAGGTTCAGACTCATTCTTTTATTTTTAAACATTATGTTTATATCTGTGGGAAACATTTTGAGGGTTCGTGGAAGGAATCAGAAATCATAAAAGAGATATGATATTTGTTTAAATCTCCATGCCTCATGACATTACCATTTTTAAATGTATTTTTTGCAGAGAAAGTGTAAATAGTCATAAAACATTTTCTGTGGGGCGATGACGATGATGAACTTGTTTTGATTTTCAGTGAGGTTGTATTCGTCCGGTTACAGTAGCCAGGTGCCAACTTTTAGTTTCATTGAGTGGTGCTCAGTACTGTATGTGGTTTTGGTCAACCATCTGAAGTGTATGTCAAATTATTCTCTTAGCTAACACCAAGAATCACTCGTGTCAGAGCCGGAGTGGGCCTTATTTGTTATGTAAAGATTTATTTTGATTGTCAAGGAGGAAAAAAACAAAAATAAATACCTCTTCCATAAAATGCTAATTCAAGAACAATGGATATCAGAACTCAAAAGTATACTACCTGTTTTTTGTTAAATTCATTTTGATATTTAAAAATGTATGACAAATAAAAAATTGGTTATAAAATATTACACATTTTTGATAGAAACTGTTTTAGGGTAGTACAACAAAATCAATGATTTTATGTTTAATTACATAAATTCTGACACCAACTTAAATTAACTTCAGAGACTGTTAACAAATTAAATTCTACCTGGTGGCTTTGAGCCGGCTCTGACTCTTGTGCATTTATTCTCTCAAGGAAGGGTTGTAAACGTTGATTAATTGAAACACCCTCAGCACCTGATTCAAGATTAATATATGAAAATTTTGTAAAAAATTGGAGTGTCTCTAATATAAAAAAGCAGGTCGTCAGCAAACAATCTTATCAGCTATTTTCCCAAAAAGATATCAGATCATGTGCAAGGCAGGTTCAGTCATTTGTTTTCAGTGTTTGCCATTAAAATTGAGCTTTTTATCAAAAGGAAAAGCTGCTTTGAATTGGACCTAGGTTAAACACTAGGATTGAATCTGTCAGTGTAAGTGCTAAATGTATTTTTGCGTAATGTTATTTTTTGCAATGCTTCATTTGTTATTTTCTCTTTGTTGTATAATCAAGTCATCTCCTGAATTACAGTATCTTCATTTTTATGTTACCCCTGATGTTTCTATTAGCCAAAACATTTTCCTTTTCCCTCCTTGTTGTACATAAACACCTCATATTTCTTTTTCAGTGACTGTGCCATGAGCTTTGTAAGCTGTTACTCTGTACCAGTTTTACTACAATAATGAGTTGAATTCAAAATGGCCACTCCTGTCCTTTGTTTTTGCTGCAATGTCGGAAAAGGGAAGCATTTCTCTCTTAGCTTACCCCATTTAAATGAAAAATTACTTTTAGGAATAATCCCGACACAAGCACCAACCAACATCAGTAGCACAACAAATTTGGTACATTTATATGATTCTCAATTAGATTTGTAGTTTTAGACACAAAATAATTCAAAATAATTTAAAACATTTTGTACAAATGACCAGTCTGGATGTTAACATGGCATTTATTTTGCAGAAAAGTACTATCATTTCTCTGAAAGAAAGAACATGACAAAATTAACAATCAAGGAAGGTGTTTTCATTTATTGAACCTCTACATATCGGACAGTTTAAGTCGTACAAATGTCCACTGCCAAAAGAAAAAAAAACTATTCAAAACTCCTGCCAATATTTCCGATCTCTTCATGCCTAATATTTCACCTAAAGGAAAAGAAACAAAACTAGAAGGGCACTCAGATCCCCCTTTATCTTGTTTCGTTAATGAAAATGGAAAATAATGAGTATCTGCCCCCTGATTCTGATCCACTCCAAAATGAAATAGGTTCTTTCCTGTCCCATTCTACAGCCTTTCACCAAGTCAAATGAAAACCGAGCCAGAAGGTTTTCCGGTATCCTGATGAGAAACAAACAAACCAAACTGAAAACATAACCTTATCAGAGGAAAGAAATCCTACCGCCAAACTATTTGATAAATTTTGAGACCATCTTTTTTAGGGTCCTAGTGAGCTCTCTTTTATGAAGTAATTCATAAATTAAATGTATTAATTCATGTGGTATTGGTGCTCATTTAGCCACAGTCAATACTAGCACTAGCAAATTAAGCCATTTTTGACATTTAACATTTCAGGAAATTCTGGATTTTGCTTAATGTTAAAATTGTTGACGCTAAGGGGCATGGTTTTTCAGCTGGTTATTTTCTACCATACATTCCCTCATGTCATTAGACAGATTATTTTGATTTCTGAGCACCCATTACAGAAGTAGGTCCAGGATATCTTAGCCAAGCTAAGCACAAAGACTGCAAGGAGGGGAAACTGCTTGCCTAACTCTAAGATAAAAACATACCTTCCAACTACTCCAAAGCCCTATGATTAACATGTTGTATATTTTAGCTAACATGCTAGTCACCGGTCCATCCAAGAGTCCATTGGGATTTGTTGTCAGTAGATTGCCAGTAGAGCTCAAACCTGGCAACTCAACAAAGAGCTTCAATGCTGACTGCTGCTAAAACCACAATGTCTCCTTCAAATATTTCTATTTCTACAGCTATTCAATAAACACGTGAACAAGACAGACTTGGAGTTGATGTGGATTTTTAGGAACACAAACTAGAATACTTTACAGTTTCTTTGAAAATTAATTTTATATCAACAAATTTGGAGACATAGTTTCTGTTAGTCAATTAACAACAACCTGCACAGCTGTATTTATCCCATCCAAGCTTTGTACTATTGTTTGAACCAGGATACGATGTGGTAATTGGTGGGCCCCAAATTTTAAAAAGTAAAAAAAGCAATTTAAATACAATTTAGTCACACCAGGGAACAATTTATTGAGACATTTAAAAAAAATTACATTTAACATACCCCATGGAATGCAGTACACTGGAGCTTCCAACAACCCAATGAACAACAAGCACAAATGCACAAATCGGCATGAGGTGAGGTCGACTCATCCTCTTATTCAGTTCATCATGTTCATCATGTAAGTATGATTTTATCATTTTCAAAGACATGCTTCATTCACAGTATTCATTATGTGAAGGTGAAAATATATGATCTGTGGCCTTTTTGCTTTCTTCTTGTTCTTTGTGATGCAATTCAGTGAAGAGATGGAAAAGAAAAAAAAAATACAAATAGCAAAATTGCCCTGTAATCAGTGCCTGGGCTTCTTGTTAAAGCTTCCATTGCCGAGTGCTCTTTTGCTATGGATTAGACCTAGTGCACCCTAAACAAATTTAAAGTTAATCACTCCTAAATTAAAACATATTTGGCTTAATTTTTGCAGGGGCAATCCTTTTATACCATGAGAACTGAAAAGAATAAGTAAAGAGAAAAAAAATGTCTGTATTAGAACAGAATAACTACAATAAAATATTCCACTTTGTAATTTTTTGGGGAAATGTTCTAATATTGAATGATGAATTTGTTAATTTATTTGTGTTACTGAAGACGAGCCTGTGAGGTTTCCTGTGTGACTCGTCACGATGAGAGGCCACAGTTGGGGACGTCCCATCCCGGCCGGCAACAGATGACGATACAAAATATCAGAAAAAAATCTCTATAAATTTTTTAAAAAAAATACAAAACACAGCAGTTACACGTTTCCCCCCAGTGTTTTGCTGAGTGCCTCAAATCTGTATTCCATTGTGTTTTTTTACACCTCTATTCATTAATTATTTCTGGTTAATGTTGTATTCTTTCACTTTGATTTTCTGTTATATAATTATTATTGTCCTTATGGTTGCTGTTATTGTTGATGTTGTTATAATTATTGCATTCTGTTTTTTATTGCAGATCAGTGGAGGTGTTGGGGGAACAAGTTCTTTTAGATTTCTGTGCCGAGGGTTTTATTTTTTCTCGTACCAGCCCAACAGTTGGCTGTTTGTTGCCTGTTGGTTTTCATCTTGTTGTGATTCAATGAGGTTCATGTTCATGACCGTTCTGTAGCAATAAATGTGCCATTTTTTATAATGCAGCGCTTTGAGCGCCTCGTTCTTTTCATTCTGTACAGCGTGGAGGAAAAAAGAAGGTAAAGATTTGCTAAAGGAGGAGATCATTAGAAGTTCAATTCATTTTGTGGACACCTTTGCTCTTAAAATTAACAAAAACAGTAATGATTAAGTAAACTGAGCAGCAAGGGATCCAAGAACCTACAGGATTTCATGAACTTTCTTGGGCAACAATGCTGGAGGTGTGCTGATCCCTGTTTGGATGCAACTTGGACTACCTTGCCTTTGTTGGGCAATTAAGATATGTCTCCTTTACTACAACTCTCCAGGCTCGCTTAACCTCTAAAATCAAATAATTTCGCTTTTGAGTCAAAGTGGACATTTGTGCCAAATTTGAAGAAACGCCCTCCAGGCGTTCTTGACAGGTTGTGTTCACAAGAATGACCGAACAGATGGACGGACAACCCGGAAATATAATGCTTCCCACCACGGCTGTGTTATATTTTCAGGTGGTCCGACAAAAAAAATATATGTGGTTTGTTTTTTTGTTTATCTTGTACATTTCATAGCAAGAGTTATGGGGTCATAAAACATTTTCTGGCCAAAACTGTAAAAAAATTTAAAGCAACAGAGTAGAATTGTGATTATTTTCCTGTCCAGCCCAAACTCTAATCAAACCTACGCTAAAACATGACCATATTTTTTGAATATACAGTAACATATCCTTCTGAAGGCTATCTATAACTGTCCAAAACATGTGAAAAGTACAACGATTCCATCTCAATTGTCCTCAGAGTCCTCAGTTGACGTAGCATTGCACTACTGTCCTCAAATAGTACTGAAGAACAGCACCTGATTAAATATTCTTTCCATTTCCATGACGTTTTCACAGAGCAAAACCCAGAGGACAGACCCGTTTGGTTCGTAAAGGAGAACTTTGATGAAAGCTGAAAAGTCTGCCGAAAGTCTGTTAATACATTTTTTTAAACTGATGACCTTTTTTATTTGGTTTTGTGTTCCGTTTATATGTCTAGTTGTTTAGCTAGCCATAACGATTTAAGTTATCCATAATCTTTCATAAAGCACATAGGTTGTGGAACAAAAGCAAGAGTTGCTCCATAAACTATGAAGGTTTCATGCCTAAAGCCTGATGTATGTGTGATGCATCGGCGAGAGTCAGGAGTTTCCACACGACCAAAGTTATGTCACACCTCATACACAACCCTTTACTGAAGTTTTTCGGAACATGGACCTCCGGTGAAAATTGAGAACTTTGAGGAGCTTTGGGAATGTAGGTTTACAAAAGGGGTTACAAATTTGGATGAGGGTGAGTACAAAAGTTCGCAACATTTCTTCGTCACGATTCCGGGTCAGCTCATGTCCGTGTTACGTTTAACGCCTTAGATGACACAAAGATTGTTACATGATTGTCTGCCGACTCGCTCTGCAAGATAGACGGGAATACATTTTGGGGCAATTTTTTGCTGGTCATACAGGGAATTTCTTTGCCGACTGGTGGGTATATGTCATACAACCATGTATACACTACATTGCACCTATGCTTACCTTCCCTTAAACAACTGAGTTACCATTGATTAAACAAACCATAAATAATAGGTGCATAATTAGTGAGCTTCAGAGGTGCTGGTAGGTCATTTATTTCAGTCTTAACGTTAAGCTTGGCTATATTGTGTGTATCATTTGTTCAAAGTTAAAAAATATAAATATATTTCAGAACTTCAGGACAACATAATGTACGTTCCTGTATCTGTGTAGGTTTGCTTTGGGTGCTCAGTTTCCTCGCACATTCCAAAGAAGTGAAGGTGAATTTAAGATTCAAAATGTCCCGTTGGTGTGAATGTCTTTGTCCATGTCTGTGTCAGCCTTGTTATAGACTAGAAACTTGCGGAATGGAATGCTATTCACCCAATGCATGCTGAGATAGATTGTGAAGTAAGTAGATATTCAGTGTTTTGTAATAACTTCTGTGAAAATATTTTAACTATGTCAATCGATCTTCTTTTACATCTTCATTCACCTTTGTTTTGCTACATCAACACATCAGAAATGGTTGAATCTTGACTTTATACAGCATTTTCTATGCTCTGGAGATTTTTGTTTAATTCCTAGAGTAAATGAAGTCCATGACACTTTTACATTTATGTAAATAATTATATGTCTTATCAGGCTTTTTGCTGTAACAAGCATGGACAGGTTACATGAGATGAGAGGAACAGGCTCCTCAGTTGAAGTAAGGATGACTCTTAATTTTGACTCACCGAGGTGGTTTCATCTGTCTCTGCTTGCAGGCTGCAGTGATTGACGTCAGTTTACCAATGTTTGAATGGTGGATTTTTATTAGCTGATTGTGGACTTGTGTCTCTTCCTACAAACCACATGTTCATCTTGAAGTAGCCTGCACTTCCAGCTTTTTCCGCTGACGATCCAATGAAGATTTTCATCTTCTACAGCTTCTGAAGTCTACAGTAGTAGATTGTGAGCACTTGAAAACCACTTTTGTCCGATGTATGCCTGAAGCATAAAACACGTGTCAAAACACACCTTAAATGTATCTATTAAAAATGATGCATCAACAGTGGTTTGGTACATTACTGTCCTACAACCCCCTATTGTCCGGTTTTCAAATGCAGCATTTACTCCCTCGATATTGGAACATCCAAACTGTTGTGACTTCACTTCTTTTCTGGGGATACAAATATGGATGAGGTTCTTGCTCCAGAAGTATTTTGATTAAGTTCCTGATGATATTCTCTTTAACAGCTGACAGTTGAAGGATGTCACACACACACACACACACACACACACACACACACACACACACACACACACACACACACACACACACACACACACACACACACACACACACACACACACACACATACACACACACATACAGAGGTTATCTGTCTTCCTACATTAAAGCTGGCATAAACACTCTATTTTTGTGACATTTTTGGGCAAAAATTCCAGAACAACCAACGTTCTCACGTCTCAAGTTACTAGATGGACCATAAATGGCCCACAGAAGAGGCAGTCTTGGCCTGGATGGATACATTCGTTATCTGAATGTATCTGGCTAGAAACCCCCCGAAATATTGACCTTTGGCCCCTGAGGCTTAAACGTCCTCAGACTGATAGTTGTTGTTTGGTTTAGAGAGATTTCAAGTCATTCTTAGTTCAGAGCTAGAAGTGTATATTTTACTAAGGCATGAGACACTTCTTTTTTTAAAGCGGAAAAAGGATCCCAATAAATCACTGAAAGGTGTACGTCTGACCTTGACCTCCCTCATAAACACTGATCAGCGTTCTGCTGTTTTTCATCTGACAGGGTTGTTTTTTTCCAGCACTGTTGGAACATTTTTCAGACCAGTTCAGTTGGACTTTTTTTCACATGGTTTTCCACCATAAGTCATCAGGTTTGGCTGGTGGTTGTTGTTGTCCAGCTGTGGTGAACCGCTTGTCGTCTGGGATCATCTTTTAGAATATTACTCTGGTTGTCTTGATGCTTTCTCGCCTCTCAGGTTTCCATAAATCGTGACTGTAACTGGACTGTGCTCGTGCCTCCTGCTGTGGCCCTGCAGACACCCACTGCTACTACCATTATTATTATTAGTCACATTACTATTACTATTCCCTGTACCATTATGCATATTGGCTTTGCTTCCACCCTGAAGCCCTTTTGGTTTTCTCGCCTCGCAGGTTTCCACGAATCGTTGTGGTACCTGGACCGTGGTAGTGCCTCCTGCTGTGACCCAGCTGACACCCACTGCTACTTCGATTATTATTATTAGTCAGATTACTATAACTATTCCCTATATCATTATTTTAATTATACTATAGTCATTGCTGCTTTTATTATAAGTAGTCTTAATTTTTTCCTTCGTTACTCTGCTTACTACTGTGATTATATGAATCATTTATGTCATATACATTGAATGTTTTGTTACTCTGTTATGTTGTTCATTCTGTACACATGACATCTATTGCATTCTGTCCATCCTGGGAGAAGGATCCCTCCTCTGTCGCTCTCCCATAGGCTTCTTCCTTTTTTCTCCCCGTTAAAGTTTTTTTTTTCAGGGGAGTTTTTCCTGTGCCGATGTGAGGGTTCCGGGACAGAGGATGTCGCATGTGTACAGATCGTAAAGCCCTCTGAGGCAAATTTATAATTTGTGATTTTGGGCTATTCAAAATAAACTGAATTTAATTTAATTTAATTGACCAGTAGGGGGCGACTCCTCTGCTTGCAAAAATAGACTGTAGATTTTGACCCTACTTCTAGCTTGATTTATTCCCTCAGTAAACATTGTAAACATGAGTTTATGGTCTCAATCTCTAGTTTCAAGTCTTCTTCAATACAGCATGATGTTCATTTATTATATTATGGTCCCATTTAGAGTTAAATAGACCATAAAGCAGGGTATGCTTTGGGGCGGGTTTACTGTGATTGACAGGTTGCTGCCACTACCAGAGTCTCTCCAAGTCACTCCCGTTCATTGGTTTAAAAAAAAAAACAACAACATGGCGACGGCCATAATCCAAAATTGCGACAGCAAAATCGCCAAACTCTAAACTTAAATACGGCAGTCCACAAACCAATGGGTGACGTCACGATGACTACGTCCACTTCTTATATACAGACGATGCTTCAGGCATTATCTCTTTATGTGAAGACTCAAAGACGTGGATTAAAAGTCTCACTGTTTAAAATGATCATCACTCGTAAACAAAAGCACAGCAACATCTAAGCTTACAAAACCAGAAAATACAAATTGCAGAAAAGCAAGTCTAAAAAAAATAAAATCAAAAATAGTTATGAGAACAATGCTGACGTAGGAACATCGTCAGTCGTCTTGCGTAAGTTATTGCAGCAGTGCGAGTTATCAGTGCGTGAGTAAAGGTTGTGTCAGCGGGACGCTCCCATGCTGCAGCATGTTCCCTTTGAGCGGCAGTCACACCCTGACCCACTGGGCTGACACAGCAACAAAACATGTTCATCTCTCCGCTGAATGATTCACATGAGGATGAAATTAACTCTTCAACACGCAGCTTTCCTTTTTTTATTTTGCCCACAGTGGCTTTACTGCTTCAGTGAAACTATATGATAACACAGTGGAATATACAAACCTCCATTTGACTCCCATGTGTTTTATGGCCATTTTTAAGACAATTACCAAAAATAACCCTGATATATTTCAATCTCAATTCTCAATCTACAAATTGAAATAAAGTGTAGTGGATTTAAACAAAATACGGCCATAGTTCGGGACTTTGGAATGAGTGACTGAGGTCGGTGTTAGTTTCTTGCCGACTACAAGGTTGGTTAAATTGCAAAAAACGAACAGTGTTGCCAACGACAATTTATTTTGTAAAGCGGAACAGAGAGAAAGTAATGTGAATACATTTCCAAAAATATGAAGAGAAAACAATTGTAAATAACACAGAGCAAGATTTTAGTTCTTCTGAATATTGAAAGTGTTTATCTAAATCATCTGCAGTGAGAAATAGACAGTTACTGAGAACCACCGACGGTAGCTTTGCGTCACTTTACCCTGTCACACAAACTGCTTTGCTCCAGGATATTTTGGCAGGAAATCATATTCCTAAGTGAGGACATGTTTAAATAAACAGCATCACATTTCTTTTCCCTTATTTTCATTGATGTAGGTGAACTTTGAGGTCATTTTTTGCTACTTCCTGCTTCTACCCCACTATCATTTCAGAGAGAATTACTCCCCACTTCACCACATGTATCTCACAGTTTTAGACTTTGCAGATTCAGATAATTATTACAAACTATAATCAGCAAATACATGATGATGTATTTTAGATCAAGACAACTATCCCACCCCTTCATAAGCTGCAAAGTAAAAAAATCACAGTAAATATGTTTGAAACTACTTTGGATCAAAAATGTGAAAGGGGGATTAAAAAAAAGTGGTCAGTTTCTAATTACAATTTATTGTGTATTTTTTTAAATATACAGTATATTAGCATTATCGAGATATAAACATCAGCAAACAGACAAAGGGAGCAACAGTTAGAATCAATATAAAAATGATGACCTATATTTCTTGCAGGAACAATAGCAACAAATGATAAAGAAACGTAGTATTTTGCAGCAAAAAAACAATATTGTACATAGTAATTTTAGCTTTAAAAATCAATACAGTTTAATGAACCCAAATAGCGCTGCAACAAATACAATGAATATGATACTACTTAAACTTAATTGATTAATCATTTAAGACCCCTTTTCTTTTTGAGGATGACGTCCTCATCCCATGTAGACTTCACAGAGTGAAGGGTTGTGTTCAGATTCATGTGGGCGAAAAAAATGGTTGCACTGCTTCAGCAGCTATCAGGTAACAAGCAGACGTGTGCGTTGTTTTGTAAAAGATAAAGTGCCACGTGCTGGAGGTTTATTGGCTCAGATTAAGACAATTTCCTGAAGTGTGGCCTTCCTTTTACCTGATATAGAGACCCTCAGACAGACAGGAGAACTTATTAACACTCAGATGTATTGATCAGTCTTTTCACAAACAGGCTTGTCCTCAACAAAAGATTGGAATAAGATTTACCAAGTGCCATTTGAATGCATGTGTACATTTGTGTGTGTGTGTGTGTGTGTGTGTGTGTGTGTGTGTGTGTGTGTGTGTGTGTGTGTGTGTGTGTGTGTGTGTGTGTGTGTGTGTGTGTGTGTGTGTGTGTGTGTGTGTGTGTGTGTGTGTGTGTGTGTGTGTGTGTGTGTGTGTGTGTGTGTGTGTGTAACTAGCTGAATGGGTGTGTTCTCAGCTCCAGCACAGAGGAATGTCAGGTGTGGTTGTCAGTGTTGCCCAACACAAAGCAAGGCTGTCAGGTCTATCTGTCTACAGGTTGTATGAGGTACTTATACATAGTCAGTGTATTGCTTCAAGTAGATGCCGGTTGGCACCCCTCCAGTTTGGAAAAACTGACACCTAGAATAAAATAAAAATAAAAAACAACCGATAGAGGCAGCAGTAGACCAGCAACTCCAGTGTTGTGAGAGGTAAAAATGACTGTTTTGTTAATGGAGTCTTGTGGCTTTGAAGAGTACGTAGATAACGACTTCAGTTTCACACTCGAAAAAGGGCTGTGTGACAGAAAGGAAGAGTGGTAACAATATTCTAAATATGGCGTAAACTTAAACTGATACAGATTCTTTTGAGGGGTTCTGCTGCTGCCTCAGTCCACAACAGTACTCTATCTCTTTGCTTACATGCCGGTACTCCTGTCTGGTTTCTCCAAACTTGGCGACACATTCTCACACCAATTCATCAAAATAACTCTAAGCTTCCAACAGTGGTACTCTATGAACCCATCTAGCAACATGTTTGCGTGGGTAATCATTATAGCCTTCATGAAAAAGAAACAAAAATAATGAATTAGCCACTTTGCAAATACATTTGAACTACATGCTGCAAATAAACATTATTTCAGAAGTGTTCGGTTGCCGAATGCATTTACAGAAGGACAGACACAAACTGATAGATGGAGAGATAGATAGATAGATAGATAGATAGATAGATAGATAGATAGATAGATAGATAGATAGATAGACAGACAGACAGATAGATAGATAGATAGATAGATAGATAGATAGATAGATAGATAGATAGATAGATAGATAGATAGATAGATAGATAGATAGATAGATAGATAGATAGATAGATAGATAGATTTATTGATTGATAGATAGCTATAAAAAGATATAGATAAATATTCAGCTCAAGTTCAGTTATTCAATAAAGTTCATCAGTGACGTCAGAGAGGAGAACGGGAAATCAAAACGCCTCAAGGGAGGAGGACATTCCTGAATGAGTTACAATAGTTGCATTCTGGTGGGAGACTGGTCCACTCCATCTCCAAAAATGTTGGGAGGGGGGGGGGGGGGGGGGGGGGCGCGAGAAAGGGAGAGAAAGGCAAAGATTCACATAACTCAGAAACTTTCTCCTTGGACTGGCTGTTTTTCCCCCGCCCACATCACTATTGCCTCCGCTCCTCCCTCCCCCTTTCATCAGCTCTAAACAGACGGACAGGTAAATCGACAACTCATTACGCCCAGGTGTAGCCCCGGACCCACCCACAAGGCAAACTCCTGTCGGGCAGGAAACAGCAGGCTGTCATTCGGCAGCAGAGCAGCGCAGAGGGATCACTGAACAAGGTAAGAGGCTGATCATTTGACCTGGACACTGCTCGTGGGAAATCGAACCCGGCTAATACTGCATCACTGTCAGCGCAGAGCTGCTGTCACGAAGTCAGATACCCCGTTACGTCTGATTTCACGGTCCCTTCCTGGTGCCGGGGATGAGCCGGCTGTATGGAGACAGTTCAATACCAGAAAGAGCTTTACTGTTTTAATGTCCAACTTTAATCATTGTAAATCTATTATATCTATCTATACTGTTTATACCTAAACTACTGTACCATGCAGTGTGGCATAATATCCTTCTCAAGATTAAAAAAAAAAAAAAAAAAAAAAAAAAGTTAAAATTGACCACAGTACCAAACATTAAAACAAAAATTCTGAAAGTTCTGAGTTTAAAGTCAGGATTTTGTTTTCTTTTTAATATTGAAAAAATGTTTAAAGTAACAATTCTGAGACAAAAGTATTAAGAATTCCGACCTAAACGTCTAAACTGAATTTTTCAGAAATGTGCCATTGTAAACATACTATATGGCCAAAAGTGTGGACACCCCTGTTCACATTGGTGTGCCTCTGTTCATGCTTTGGACTCTTTAGTTCAAGTGAGAGGAAATCTTAATGCTACAGCAAACAATGTTATTTAAGGCAATGGGGTGTTTACAACTTTTCAACACAATAGTGTCCCTGTGCAAAAAGGACGGCACACTCTACAGCGGGGGATTTCAACTGCTCGGAACCTCTTTGGTACCCATCTACTGAGGATCAGTGATATTAGTGACAAGAGGTGCCTGCAAAGAGCCCAAAGGATCTTAAAAGACAATATCAATCCCAAGCCACAGCCTATTCACTTAAGTCAATATACTTTTGAACAAAAATATGCTTTAATTCACTATAGGAATGTTATGGTCATTCTATAGGAGAAAGAAATACCATAAAAAACAAAAAACTTGCCATAAAGCCCTATTGAAATATGAAATATTCCTGTGTTGCCATTGTTACCTAGTGGTTTCATGTGATGTAGCTGTTTCCACACTTCGTACTTCAGTCTTAGTCTCCATCAGACTAAAACAGAAACAGGAAATCTGTGTGGCGCCATACATGTGGGAAATGAAACTTCCATTTTCACAATGATGACATTTATTGTTTTGTCTTTTCTCTAATTGCCACTCTGCACTCAGTCAAAGGGCGAGTCTGACTGTACTCTGCTCTGTGCTCCGATAAGAGGGCTGCAGAAAGGAGACTTTATCTTTATTCCAGCTGGGCGGGTAGCATTAATGTCACTTATATCGGCGCCGCATGGCAAGGTGTCAGATGTTAATAACACCAGACCTTTAACCACGGCAGGGTACAGCTTTCACGTGTTTGGACGAAACAGCAAGCCCCATTATGGTTCAGAGTTTGTTAGTGTTCATCCGCACTGTTTGATACAGATAAAATATAAACCAGTACAGTCAGTCAATCCAGCTATTGATCCATTAATCAATTTTTATTCATGAGGAAGTGGTCACTCCAGCAACTCTCTAGAAGCTTTTTACCTCTTTTAGCTTATATATTAAGTTCCACAGTGCATTAGGAGAAGGAAAGTGGAACACGTGGAATCTAAAGACCTAGATGTCTTCGCCAGGAGTTTGTGAAGAACCAACATTGAAGCCCATTGACTATCGGTGTGACAGCGATTTAGCCTGTGGGAGGAACGGCCGGTATTTCTGGGGTTCCGGTTGAGCTCACGGATATCCGGGCAAAGACTTCCTTTTCTTTTTCCCTTCTACGATTAGACTTATCGAAATGGATAAGTTGGAAAAAATGCCACCCTGGAGTTGTATTGTTAGTAAGGGTAAATAAGCTAGTGTCTGCATCAAAGCCTGTCAATAAAAGCAGCTGAGTAGACTTTTTGGATGTGTGTGTCAAGTTAACAGACTGTCCCGGTGCTGTCATCCTGCATTCCTCTGCATGTAAAACATTGCTGTGATGCAAATGTCTCACCAACTTCTGCAGGCAAACAGAGGAGTCAGTCATGCATGTTCAAGAGTTTTCCGAGGTCAAGGAATGCTGAAAGAAGCATATCAGCTGCTACATCTCTGGCTCTCTGCCTATGGCTCCTCTCGATAGTCTTCCTCTTTATCTTCATGTCCATCTCTTTATGCTATAATAGTCTTTATCCCCCTCATTCTTTCTCACTTTTTCTTTTTGTGTTATATCATGTCTCCATTCACTTGTCTGTTTTGGTGGTGCCTCTTTTCCCTTATCTCTTTCCTCTTTGATGATGATTGAAGTCTATGTGCTGCCACGCCTCTCTTGACATCTGCTCTTTAAACTTCATAGAGTGAGTGATTTGATTTTTTCAAAATATGTGCACTACTTATGTACCTGTTTAAAATGGGTTGGAATGTGTCAGTCATTGAGCTTGCACACTGTAGTTATACACTGTGCAGCAAACAGTTTGGACGTTTAACTTCATCCAGCTCTCTCACATTGATACACACCCTGTCCCTCTCTCTCTCTCTCTCTCTCTCCGTCTCTTTAATGCGTTTTAATGGGACTGCATTCTTTCCCTTGACTCCGTTCCAGACAGTTAACCAACCAGACCAACGAGAAAACCCAACTGTGCTCACTCAGTTTTGCCCAGCACACACCCAACTCTCTCTCTTTCTCTCTTACTCAATTGCAATTCAATTTGGTTCAATTTGAATGGAATCTATTGGCATGTAAAACACATTTACATTATTATTACAATGAAATAATAATAAAATATAAAAAATACAAATAGTAATATAAATAATAAGTAAAGTTTAAATAACAAACAGAAAAAAAATTGATTTTGATTTTAAAGGTATGTTTAGCAGGCTATCCACACATGCATTTAGGTGTGTAAAAGAGTAAGTAAAGTAAAGACACTTAAGATAAAAAAAGATTGTAGTCAATGAGTGAAAATGTATAAATAGACCTAAGTGAGCACACTACAAATGCTCAGATGGATGTACAGTTTCATTTTACACAGTTAGACATCAGTGCAGGTATATGCAGATGATGTCTTCATGGTGGTTTTATTCCTTTGGTTGTCCTTTCATCGTCCCGACAGCTCACACATCTTGCTGCTATTTCACCCAGTAAGTGTGGAAGTTTTTCCCTATTGGTCGTGTTTTCAAAATATTTTTTGCGTGGCCTACTCTGGCTGATTCTGTTAAAAGTCAGACTAGTGTTGGGTCATTTAAAGTGGGAGGGTTTTCGGCCACTGTGTATTCTCTGTTGAAGGCCAAATAGCCTTCCAATTTGCTCTAGTTTTTGGTTGATTGTTTCCAAAGTGTCAAGTAGTTTTCTTGTTGTTTCTTATAATTTGGTTTCATCTAATGGGGTCTGACTATGTTTGTGAACAGAGTCCTAGAAACAGGGCTGAGGGGGCATTTTTATGGAGTTTCCCTGTAAGTGAGGGATTTGTTGTGTTTTAGGTGGTTTTAAAATTAAAATGCTCTCTTTTGAATTTTGATAAATAGTCCTGATAGGACATCAGCATCTATGCCCTCTAGCTGCCGATAATGTTACATTGTTAACGACTACCCGGTGTGGAAATTGACAATAAGAGAGCTAGTGTAAACTGCTAAGGTATGGAGGTTCCCTTCAGTTATATTATGATGCGTTAAGGTTCTGTTCAGTGAAAATTAGAATTGGGCAAAGTTAAATTATAACGTTATCTTCACATTATCAACATTTTGTCGTTTGTGCTGATCCCATCCAAGATCCAGGACTCCTGTGATACGATCCAAAACCGTGAGTTTTATTGCACCCGTAATAAGCAATGGGATCGTAGACGATGTCATTGTTTTTTGAAAACCTGTGTCCCTTTCTGCAGATACCTGTGTATGTGTGAGGTTGCAGTGTGTGTTTGGTGGGAGTGTGTGAGTATGTGTGTGTGCACACCTTCACCGAAACCTCCATTACGTCAGCATTTAGAAATGTCATAAAATTAGAATGATACGTCAAGGAAACACTGGGCGGCTGTAGCTCAGGAGGTAGAGCAGGTCATCCGTTTATCTGAAGTTTGATGGTTTGATCCCTGGCTACTCCATTTTCCATGTTGTGTCCCCCCCAAAAATTATATTACACTTTTTTTTTGAGAAGCACTCATTTAAAGGGTGTTTTGCTCATAAAATGATTTCTAATAACAAAAAACATTAAGTACGTAAAGTGGCAATAGACCATTATTTTCCTTTTATCTTATTATGAAGTTAGTGTTTATTGCAGATTGTAATGGCTTTAGAATACTGACAGCTTTGGCATTTAGATTCCCTTTATTCTCACTTTCACTGTGCAGTTCTTTTTGCCAAAGGATACGATCTCCAAGAAAATGAAGGCTACATTTACGGTTGAAGGGAAGTGTGTCAACCATTGTGCAACCAAAACAGGAAGAGGATGGCACTTTGTTTATTCCAAAAAAGGAAATATAAATGTATCAAAAAATACACAATTCCTGTCTGCCACTAGTCAAATCCAGTAGGGTTTCAGTGGTTGTTGGGGACATGGCTGTTTAGGTTAACATGGCATGTGTTGTACACTTCCTCTGCCCATATTTCTCGGTCTCTATTTGAAGACGGCTCTATAAAGCATTACAAGTATTTAGCTTCTGCTGCCTGAAAGTGTTACTGAACAAACCGTCTATTGTGTACTGCATTCATTTCTATTATAATACAAATGTCAAGTCGTCTGGTATGAGGAACACCCCGAGGTGGCATCTGGTGCCCATCAATCATTAATGCATTGAAATCAATGTGGAGCAGGCGAAAGTTCCCATAATGCTCTTAAAAAAGCCTCTCTGTGCGGTCCATTAGTCACTGCGCTATGTGTTACAACACATTATTATACAGTTTTAGTCTGTAAAGGAACAATTGTCAAAGTCGTTTTGACATTCTGTCTTCTTGCAAGTCTGATTATCTGCCTGCAGGCATAAATTAAATATTATCTGATTACAATTAGCTTTAAAAACTTTTTAAATAACTGTTCTAATGATGCATGCACCAATTTAAACAGCTTTCCAAAATAATGTTTGGGAACAATTTGTGTAGAAATGTAATCAAATATATTAAAATAACACTCTTATTGTGCACCGTGAGGAAGTACCATTCATTTTACAAAGACATGATTACAATTATCTTTACGATGCGAAGAGATTTTGGTATTGGAAGCATTCTGTTTTCTGTTAAGTCTGAGTAATATTGACCAATCCTATTTAAACGAAATGCAATCTCAAAACCCATTATTGTCTGATGTCGATTTTGCTTTTTATTGATCATTAGTCACTTAAGTATTGTCAGAACGATAGCTAATGGGTTCTGTGATTGTTGGTACAGAAAATGTAAAGCAACACATTGCATGCTAAAGAGTTAGCATAGAGCTTGCTTTAAGTCAGCGCAGTGAATGCTAAAAGACCTGCAATCACCTTCTGTGCTAAACTGTTAAATGCTAAATTGTTAGCATTACAGTGGTGGGTGTTACTGTACAGTAAATTGTTAGCATTGTGTCAAGTATCACTCAACATCCTGAATGGTAGGATATGTAAGGCTTCAATCATTCATCACAGAAAACTAAAGTGTTACAATGCAGCCTACTATGACCTGTTATTAGCATTGCACATGTTGGATTCAAGTACTTGCCCAATATGGGAAGCTTATAAGATTCTGTCTGAGTGCGTCATAATGTCACAAAGTGCAACCCAACAATGACTCATGGGAGAGGAGGGAAGGTGGATGGAGATGGCAGATATGTCAGGAATGAGGGTGTGAGCCTTGGCATGACATGCTATCACAGGCATGCAAAATTGTCTGCAATGGTGACATCACATACTTCCGATCGTTTCCATTTGTGTGTTTGTGTTGACTTAGTCAACTCTTCCTGTTAATGACATGTCCTTGTTAAATTCTATGATCTGTTTTGTGTAAGTATCATCGTGGTGTTGTGCAATTCAACCATCAGTTGTAAATGCAGGCTGTTGGCGTGTGGTAATCTGGTCCCACTTGGAAGAAACTAAACTTTCTCTGAAAAATCCCTCTTGCGTGAAGAGGATGCCATGTCTTTTGACTTCCTCAAAGTAGTTTACTTATTTAATATTCTTTACTGTGTTATTACTTATGTCTCTCGTTTGCACTATCCTCTCTGCTGCTGTAATTTCCCCGCTGCAGGGCTAATAATGTATTATCTTATCTTTTATGTATAGGCAGAGACATTACTTTGTTTTTTGGCCCCTACATACTGCACTATAACAGCATTCTTACATGATTACATGAGAAGGAAATAATGCAAGTAGAGACAGGTTATGAACTTGCATTTGAGCTGTTCCCATGTTTGGAGAATGAAATGTGTCACTTAATTACATTTTAATCAAGTGAGTCAACAACGTTGTAAATCTGCAGAGTGTGGATGTGTCTCACAGTGTACTCTAGAACCCTGGGTTTCACAATGGGTCAGTCACGATTGTTAGCTTTTGTGGCTTGGCAGCCAAAGTTTGCCTTGTATGTATCGGCCTTTCAAGTGTTATTAGCCTGGGACCACTCACCTATGGTTTTGTGCATGGCTCCAGTACAGTGCAAATAGTACATTTAACATTTACAGTGTGTTTGGAATCAACAAGAAGTGGGTAGTTACTAGGGATGTCACCAGAACTGATACTTCAATACCAAGTCAATGCCAAAATTCTGATTACGTGATTTTACTCTTTTTTTCTACAGAACCGGTAGGTTATAGGGATGATAGTTTGGAACTAACAGCGCCCTGTCGTCGTCCCTGATAATGCTACATTGTGAACATCCAAGTGATAAAATGAGAAGAAGTTCATGTTAGCTGTTAACAGCTAGTTGGCAGCATAGTCCTGCTTGGCTAAATAACGGAGCTAACAGCTAATGTTAATGGAGGTGGCATTAAAGTACATTATCATGAGTTAAAGCTCTATTTAGTAAGCATAACAGTTGGGCCATGGTGAATAATAACTTTTATCATGATATTTTTCAAATTAAATCTTTGAAAATTGATTTTTGGTGAAAATCTGGAGGTGGATCACCAGGGTTCAATATAAATTCACAAATAAAGTATGCAAAGAGTAATGAATGAGTATATGTTAAAGTACGCAGGATTTATTGGGTTTTTGTTAACATTGCATTGATTGGGTGTCCAGATTTGTGGAATTTCACTGGTATTATGACATCTCTAGTAGTTACAGTGATAACACAAAGCCCCCTTGGCTGAACAGACAAATAATGGATCCCAGGGATTTGTAGTTTTGAATTAACAAAGTCTCAGGGGGGCCCTTCTGTTACTCAGACCCAGCATCCTCTGCACAAATCACAGCGCAGTCAAAGCTTAATAAACCCATTCAACCATCTCCAAATTAGTTTGTGTGGATGAATTAACTGGCAAATGAAAGCCCAGATCATGACCTGACCGAGTGTTTTGATCACTACACTGGCATGAAGGTCAGAGAGAATACTAACTCTCACATGAAATCTGGTTTTGATGTACTTTTTAAAATCAGAAGCAGGAGCATGTCTACATGAAGTAACTCCTGGAATGCATTGAACGTAACAGATTAATGGTGCTTTATATTACCCTTGCAGCTGATTTGAGTTGTAAAATTCAGGCCATAATGCTGAAGGCACTGAGACATTTGCACTTCCCAGAATACCTTTGATTCACCGGGACACTACTATTTCAAGGAAATATCCCGATAAATGGTTTGTGTACAGATTTGGTGGAGATGTCAGAAACGATATGAAGAGAGACATTTATGGTTATTGAATTACTGTACCAGTGGTCTTATTCAAAAGATTCAACAAGAGAGCAGTGGTTTAGCAAAAAGTCCACTTTAGCCTCCATGAACGTATTGTTTGTGAGTTTTTCATCAACTCTGTACCAATTAGCCACAATAGTATTATAGTAAATGAGGCTAATATACTAATAATAATAACTGTTTGCCACTAGTCACAATAACTTAATATTCAAGTTCATCCAGTGCAGAGCCTCACTTTTACTCTGCATAGTTATCAACTTTTCTTTGCCTTTTTTGTGTGCAAATTGCAGTACAAATGATCAAGGAAAACGTTTGATGGATGGTTTTTCTCGTTTGCTACAGGAACACATGATAATTCATGGGATTTTGATGGGATGCTTACAAAACACTACGTATGACACTTGCCTACGGTGTGGTCCTCGGTTTAATGTTGGCTTTTTACTATTTGAAAATTTCTATTATCTTAACATCTGTTCCCATATTTACATATTTGCACACGTTGAAATGTTTTTAGTTTGACAGGAAAGTGAAGTGTTGTTGTTGTCAGCTGATTTTAACAAGATATTCTGACACGGAGCGCTATCTGGATTTTAATATAAAATATAAAAGTGGGTCTGAATGCAAAAATAACAACAAAAACTATACGCAGTTCTTAAATTCTCTTTTCCAAACAACATACACTAATTTCTGCAAACTGGCGTATTATCTCACTGAACTCGTCTGAATGCTTCTCATTATGTTTCTGCACTGAAAGCATTTCATCCCATTTCATCAGCCTTCTCCAAAGCTCCCCACCTTAACATAATGTTCAGGCCAAACGGTTTAGATTTTCGGGTCATCAGTGTGTTTTGAAACCCATTTTCTACATCTTGTAATTTCTCCTGCTAATGGACGCCTGAGAGTCCTAATTATTCATCTCAGTCATTTCAGAACTGCCACCAAGCATCTCCTGAAATGCATCTCAGTGCATTTTTGCATTTTATAGCTCCTTGTTTTTTTTCCCCCCTCCAAGTTTTAATGAGTGTTGTTTTGCATTATGCAGTACCTCCAGGCTTCAATTTGGCATCTGGGAAAGTTGGCTTGACTCCAAGACTGTGGTCACCCAGTGCTTATTACTCATTAAGCCTCGTCGGAGGGCCGAGTGGGTGCAGGCTGGGTGGGTGCTGGGTGGGAGCGGCGCTGCTTGGAGAGTGGATGTTGTTGTTTTTGTCGATGTTCTAGTTATGGAAGTAAAGAGTTGAGAAAGTAGAAAGATTTTTAAAGTCTTCATAATTGCACATCCTTCTACCGTTTGTCTGGCTTCAGGCTTTCTTTTTTTTGTATACAATGGGGCTGGAGAGTTATGAAATTATAATAATCATGACATTTGATTCTACGTTTATATTTTTTAAACTTTAAATTAGCAAATTTGCCCTAGACTTTCTGCCTAATATCAAAGCATATAGATTCATTAAAATGTCATATTAAGCTTTTGGACAGATACTGTAATTTTTTTTCTGGTGGGGACAATCGTGCATTCAATAGCATTATTTGGCTGCTTTTCAGACATAATCATGCTAGGCTACATTATATGACTGTATATCTGTCTGTTTGAATATTTTTTTCCTCTGCAAGTATGCTTGAAGTCCCATCTACCTGCTCTGTCTTTGTGTTGGTCTTTCTGCTGGCCTGTCTCTCTGAATAATCTCAGGTCAGAGGCAAGTCTTTGGGAGGAGATCAATGTAAGTAGGTTGCTAGCCAAGCCCTGCACACCTGTGAATGTGTGTGTGTTGGGATGCGGTTGGGTGGTGGTGAGAGCTGTGTTGTGCCAAACCTCAAATAGCCTATGGTATTACCTGTATGCAGTGAAAACATTGCATTAATCAGTCTAGTCTACACAATGTGCGTGGGACGAAGTGATGTTGTGATGTTACCGTAAGGCTTCTCATTTTATTAAAAAAACTGCCCTTTATGGATTATGTAATAAATCTGCCACTTTTGTGTAAGGGTACCGTACATTTTCTATATTCTGAAGATGACAATCCTGAGAAGGAAATTATCACCAAATAGTTACTTTGGCTGCGACATAACACAACATAAGATAAGATAAGATAAGATAAGATAATCCTTTATTAGTCCCGCAGCGGGGAAATTTGCAACATGGGTCATTTTGTAAATTTGCTGTATGGGTGCTTTTCCAGAAACACAGAGGCTGTAGAAACTAGTTGCTTTGTTCTATTCTTAAAAGACAATGATAATGTGGAGAGAGAGGTGTGATCTACAAGCGGTGTACTTGTTAAATACCAAGGAACTGGTTCGGCTCTGCTACCATTAACAGGGGCGGAGCAAAGACGGGGAGCAAATACAGCAGAGCTGATATGTTGCTTATTCACCGCATCATTACTTACAGACAAACCGGTTCTACTGTTTTATACAGAGAGCGAAGAGCGCTGCATGCCACACTGCACAATTAAGTTTAGGTTTGACTAATCAGGTAGGACAAACCTTGTTCTTGTAATGAAGGGAGGGACAGCACATGTAGGGGTTGATTTGTACAAGCTCATGGCAACAGCATTTTATCTTAACTTCTAGTGGAGATCTTAAAGTTTCCAAAGAGATCAAGTACACCATATGGCCAAAGGTATGTGGAGGCAAATGTCTGTAGTGTCTAAATGTCTGTAATGTCTGTCCAACATCTGGTGGAAAGTCTAAAAGCAGAGGACAGGAGGCTGTTATACAGGTAGCAGCACATGAAAGCCCATGCTAAGGGTTGCTGCAGTACATTTAACACAATTTCAATTACACAAATATGCTTTTAAGCTTATTCTCACCATTTTGGTGTAACAAATAATAAATCAGTATAGTCAAAATATCTGTCTTCCAGCCTGGTAAAAAATTTTTTTTTTAGATATTCACTAAATAAAGGAAATAGCAGGCTTTACTTTTTACCTTTGCGTTAAATCTCATTAGTCCTTAAGGGTGCTACCAGCCAGAGGCAAAGTCCCATAGTTATCACATATTAGTAGGAACCAACATTCACATTTTTCCCTTGCACTTTTTAGTTGCCAGCGCGGAGGCATTAGGTTTTGAGGTTGTCCGTCCATCCGTCCCATTCTTCAAATCAAAATCATTATTATTATAATTTGTATTTTTTGAGCTAAAACCGAGGTGCATATGGAACTGTGAATTTTGTGTAACGTTCCACCCCTATTACTTCCGTTTTTCTTTTTTTTTTTTTAGAAAAGACAAAATTGTGAGTACTCACTTTACTTATTCATGTTTTTATTGTAGTGCTATCAAAAAAAAAGGGCTCATGAAAAAAGAGAAGACAATCTTTAAAATAGTGTGTAATATGGTGACTGACTATGGAACCTGTGTTATATATCATTAATAGGTTTAAGTTTTTAAAATATATATATTTTTTTTTTACGGACTTCAGCAACACAACATGAAATTCATGTTATGTGACATTTGTGTAAACATTGATCTTTTTTGAAAGTGTTTAGTGAAGACAGGGCTGTCAGGTTGAAACATTCCTGGTCAGTTAATGAGTCTGCAGGGCGTCTCCTGCTGTTCCCTCCCAACCCAAAGCTGCTGCTCGATCAAAGTGCACCAGCACACAAGGTGACATACCACAGTGAGCCATTAGCAAGGCATGCTGGGGAGGGGAGTTCCCTGTTGTTCTTCACCACACACACAAACGCACAGATCTGTTTGCTGAGTCAAGACTTGTGTGGTTACCATGACAGTCCAGGTACACAGACCTCTGACCTCTGAGTAGTGGACAGATGATGAGATGGACAGATGATAAGATGGACAGATCATTAGAATGGGACACGTTTAGTCCAGCGATCTGAAGAAATCTGATGTATTTTAAATGAACTTTTAGAAACAGAATCAAACCTTCACAACAGTTTGGATTTTCACCTTTGCGGATTAATCAGCTTTTAAATAATTTTGTAAAAATGTTTACACATATGTTTGCCCATTTCTCTTTTTCTTTTTGGGAATACTCTGCCCCTGCATATAAGAAATGCATGTACATTTTATTTTTTTATGAAATGTAGACGATTAAAAAATCATAGAAAATAAAATATAAAAATATTTTTAAATATCTACACTTTAATCTATGGATAAACCGTGTGAAGACCGGCTAAGCAAATGACAGCAGATGATAAAGTGATACATGACTTCCTGAAGCAACCTCTGGTGCGTTTCTTTTTTGGTGTGAAAGCGAATGGAAGGACAAAATTATTTTGTGATAGCAAGGATATGTGATTTTTGGCATGATTTCAAAAGCTAAACTTCTAATAAATCCATCTGCTGATTGTAAAAGCTGTTCAGAAAGCACAGCAAATCAACACATATGCATGTATTTTCCCTGATAGATATGGTAATAGCTGTTAAAACTGCTCTACTTGCATCTACTCCTATTTTACCATTGTTGTGGTTGTTCAATACATTTACAAGCAGGCAGCTTTTTTTAAACAAGTACTGACTGAAGACTACCTGCCTATTGTCAAATAAATGACAAAGTTAGCAACTTGTAGGTGGACAAAGTGGAACATTTAGCAGCTAATGACACCCTCAGAACAACCTACATCGCACCATGTGGAGGGATTCAGACTTTTATTCTTGTTACATATCATTTATGTGTGTGTGTGTATTTGTTAGATAAAGAGACAGCAGAAACGAGGCCTGAAAAGAGAAAAGTCAACAAATGGGTAGAGAGAGCTGCAGACATGCAGGAGGCTCCGCCCTCCTCATACCTGCCTGCTTATCAAGGTGTGTCTGAATTGGCGACCTTCCACAGTCACCAGGCCCCACCCAGACACACCCTGGGGTAGGAATTAGGACTCTTGTGATTTGGGTTGGACGGGGGGCTGAGGACTTGAACTCTGTGATCCAACAACACAACCTCAGGTTTAGTCATGGTTTATTATTCCTTAGCGTCAACTTGTCTGGACTTGATATCTGAGTCCCAAAACTGTTCGTTTGTTTATACTCAGTTCCTTATAAGGTATTGGGGCTGTAAAGAGTTGAAAATGATGAATGTAGTCTGGAATTGAGACACATTCCTCCACATATTTAGTTGATCTTGTTTTCTGGTGTTCACTTTGGTGACTCGTCCCTTCATTCATAGCTTTTTTTTTTTCTCTGTCTGTCTCACACACACACACACACACACACACACACACACACACACACACACACACACACACACACACACACACACACACACACACACACACACACACACACACACACACACACACACACACACACACACACACAAATAAGAGGTTGAGTAAACTGATCAATCAGGCACAGAAACCCTGACAAACCCTGGCCGGATATTAACCAGCAAACTCACATTCTCTCTCTCTCGCTCTCTCTCGCTTGTCCATTTTGGTCAGTGGGGAGGTTGTAGTTAGGGTCATCTCCATGTACACAGTAGTGCAGCCCCCCCCCCCCAAAAAAAAAAAAAAAAAAAAACACACACACTAACACACACAGTAACTCACATACACAGAAACCCCCCGGTGGTCTGAGCTCAGTCAGAAAATTAGTTTTGCGTCTGTCCGTCATCATGAACACTTCTCTCCCTCCAGGTCCTGCAGTGAGTATTTCAGAAACATGAGATATCTTTTTGAAAGTTTTAATGCTGAAACAATGGGCTAGTTAGGTATTTTAACAGTTAGCTTAAGGTGGTTCCTTTACAGTCTTAGTATTGAAAAAGTTTGCTCAACTTGTTCTATTTAAGGCTTTATTCTGTGTTTGTGACTATATACAGATCCAATTAAAAGACACAAAAACTTGGTTTCATCCATAAAGTTATGAAATGTTCTCTTATTTGTATCTCTGCTGTTTAAACTCCTCTCTGTCCTGCTGTGACAGACTTACTCTAAAGTAAACGCAGCTAGCCTCGGGCCACGTTTACTTTTAACAAGGTCTAGAGGTTTTTGGATACGCCGTTGGTTGAAGGATTTTTTGGTTTGTTCTACTGTGGTGTGAAACAGATAGCAGCATTTCTATGAATACAGGAATGTTAGATTTTCGAGACCTTGAACAATGTCAGGTTATGTTACTCTGACAGTTCAACCCTGTCTCATAGAAATTACATTTGCACACTATTAATTTGTGTTCCCAATTACGGTTTGCTGGGAAACAAATGAGCAGCATAGAAGATAATTTAAAGGAAGCATTCATCAGGCACTGTTTTACTTCATAATGAGATTTGTTTTTCAAATAAAGGACTTTGTTTAGTTTGTTTAGTTTTTTTTGTCTTACCTCCATCATCCTTTTAACAGCTAGAATTCCACTCTCTGCTCCCTCAAACTCCTGTCAGTGCATGTAATCTTTCTCAGAGGGATTAAAACACAATGGACTTGTTTTGATTGCATTTAATCAGACAACAGAGGCTCACTGTGTCATGAAACCCAGCCCACTCATGTTGTGAATAAATCCACTCATACGGCGAGTGAGGGAATTAATTGCCTGCTGTCCATCTGTAGTTTTTCTTAAATATGTATGAAGATTGATTTCTTCCTTTAAGATAAAACCCGTATATAGGAGCCACCTGGGTTAGCCGCTTCAGCGCAGCCTCACAATGGCTCTCTGTAGTGGGTTTCAAACAGTGGTGGGTGGGAAGCTCCTACCAGCTCAGAGTCTGTTCAGTAGGCAGACTTGTATTGTGGATAACAACACATCAGAACAATGTTGAACATTTCTGATGCTATACTATAGAGCACTTTGACATTTTTCTGCTGAAACCAACTTAAACACATTTAAAGTGTTCTCCGCTTTTGCTTCAACAAGATGAAACATTAAGTTTATGTAGTTTACTTTTTCTTTTTGTGATTTTTTTTTTTTTTTTTTGTCAAACTGTCAGCCCTTTTGTGGTTCTGCCTTATTTACAGAGAGATTTATTTCTACATGATCCCAACCTGACAGTAAAGGAAGTCTTCTCCAGAACACAATTGCTCTTAAGAACACGTCAGAGTCCACTAGCGCTAGTTGGGACCCAGGAGAAACCTCACAGTCTGAAAAGTTTTATAAAGAAGTCAGATTGTATAGAAGTCTATGAGAAAATGACCCTATTTCTCACTTGATTAAATACCTCAGTAAACATTGTAAACATGGGTTTATGTTCTCAATATCTAGTTTCAGGTCTTCTTCAAAACAGCATGATGTTCATTTAGTAAATGATGGTCCATTTAGAGTCAAATAGACCATAAAGCAGGGTATGCTTTAGGGCAGTGCTAGGTGGTGATTGACAGGTCACTACAGCGGCGTTGTCCGGTCTGGGAGTTGTCTGTGTTTTTGTCTGAGAACTTTAATCATTTCACAGTGTGTTTTCAGTTCATGAAAATTAGTTTTCTAAAAATGTTTTTAACATTTTAAATATATTTTTTAAATGACACCTAATGATTACAATTGCATTATTAAAATGTCCCTCCATTTTACTGGTACTTATACAAATTCTATTTTGACCCATGCCAATGTCGATACGATAATTTTGCAAAACAACAGAGGCATTTAATCCCAACAAAAACTACAACAGCAATAAGAGACTTTTCACAATAAAAAGGTTTAGGCTGAAAGAAACACATTAAACAAAAATAAATTATATCTATACTATTCTAATACCAAAATCCTGATCACTCACTGCAATGGTGAGTGATCAGCTGCACTTAAGGAGCCATAGGGATAAACCTAGGCAATAAGTAGAGTCCCTTGTTGCCTCCAGTAATGTTAAGTCATTTTAGTTTATGTTGCCCAAAATCTCAAATGACCAAAAGCACATTGTACACTGTTGGTTTCTCTACTGTGGTGCTTCACTGGAGCATAACTCAGTCTGGAGGGGAGTCCTTCCTGTTTCTCTCCAATTCACACAAATGAAAAAGTTTGTTCAAGAACCAAAGGAGGAGTCCTTCAGATGAATGACATTCAACAACCACAGTTCACATTCATAATTATATTATATTTTTATCAAGATGTTTGCATTACATCAGCAGCCAACAGGATCAGATTCACAGAGGTTTGATGGTTGCTGCCAGAGCTGCTGGTTGTGAAATATAAGGCAGGTTAACTGTATAAGGGCTACTGTGATGAAAGTTGATGAAATACTCACTCTTGTCTCTCTCTCTCTCCTTAAAGTCCCCAGAGTTCCAAAGAAACAAAGAGGACTTTCCTGCTTCTCTAGACAAACTACAGCAGCTGATAGAAGACAAAGTTCACATCCTACAATCCCCCTTCACTGAGGAGCAACAGGTAAATTATGAAAACATCATTACAAACTGAGATGTTTATGAAGCCTAAATACTTTGTGCTACAACAGGAAAAAAATAATCATATAGTTATTTTTTTATGTAATGTGGATTAAATCCTACAAACCAGTAAAGATTAATAAATTATATGGTAACAAATAATTTCCGTAAAATTAAATGTATAATGTTTATTATAATTTTTTATATTTTTTTATTTCATTGTTATTGTGCTTAAGTAATAACAAATATTTATCTCTGCAAAGGAATTGATGGAGTAGAGCTTGTACAAAGGGAGTTGCAAATAACAAATGACTGTACAAAGTATGAAGGAAAATGTAGTATACCTGTTACTATTCGATTAGATTAAGAGGCTTTGTTATTCCCCAATGGTGAAACTAATTTATGACCAAATCAACTCATACAGAAACAAAACAAAAATACAAACATTACATTTACAGTACACAGCCAATTCTAATACACAGTACAATAAATAAAGAGAGAGTCGTTTGAGACGTGATTTACAGCTGGAAGTTGCTAAAACCACATTTAAAAGTGTCTATTAACATGATCCAAGCACTGCTGGAACTAAAGACCTGTTGAGTGGCTCAGTAGAACCCTGAGGCATCCTTAGTCCCCCTAGTAGCAGACAGCGTTGTTTAGTTGAGTATGTTTGTCTTGTCTACCTGACCCTTTGACCCTTTATCTGACTGGGATTTACACAAGTTAGAAGCTAAGGCCTGAAACATCACCAGCCTAACTCTGCTGTGTTTCGATAAATCCACGGCTCTGTCCGTGGTGCTGAAGTAGCAGATGGATTTGTAATTGCGACCTTTTGTCTGAGTCACACCCTTTTTGTCAGTTTGGTCTTTATTCTATAATGTTCCCTATCATATATAATTGATGTTGCTAACTGATTATGAAATATAAAGGGGTGCATCACATTGCAGGGACAAGATAAAATAAAATACTCTGCAATGCAACGTGGATAATGAAGGCAACATTTTCCAGGTGGACACATTTTATGGAAACACTTTACACTTTAATGAGTTAAATCACTACTAATGTAAGTGAAGGTGGACAGAATCAGTTTCTGAGCAGCTTGACTGGAGTCTGACAAACGCCGCCTCCAGTAAAAACAGTTAGACGATTATCACCAGTGTAGCAGAGCCATCAAGTGTCATTCTGTCTTTGCTGACGTTGAAACTCATTGGAATGTTTTTTTTTTTTGTATTTCTTTTACCGTATGTTTTTAAAACATGTATCTTTGCTAGAGGGCACAGGGCTAATTGCTCAACACTGCCTTAACTGCATTCCTCCTTGCAGCTTTTAAAAGGGATTTGTTTTCATCAGCACTCTCTTTGTGCGTTTCACTTGATCTTTCTCTCCATTTCTCTGCTGGAATCTGTGTCCCTCTCGTTTCCCTTTCCCTCGTTGTTGGTCTCTCTTGAGGCTATGTTCAGAGAGACAGCTCCAATGTGTTCCTCTACTTTATTGAATACATTTTTTTAGAAGTCTTAAGAAATAAGGCCAAAACTTGTTGTTAGTTTGCCTCAGGTGACTCATGTTTGATGTAAATCTCCTCTCAAAAAAGTTTCTGAAATGAGTGTGATGGCTGGAAAAGAGTGTATGCTCACAGCAACAGTTTTATTTGGACCTCCCGGTTGATTTTTTTTTTTCTGCTCTAAATGGTAAAACTGGAAAAAAGTTTTCAAATTTTACCAATTCCTCACTTATTTCACAAGATATTATCCAATTAAGAGACATTTCCCTGAGTAAAAGTCAAATAAAGATCCAGCCAACACAAATTTCCACCAATAATCTGGTTTCCCACTTCAAAAGTAGTACTTAGTACAAGTTAGGTCTTTTGGCAATGACATGTGGTAGAGAGATGGTTACTTTATAGACGACATTCAAGAGAAAAAATAAAATAATAATAACATAATGTCATGATTTAAAAGTGTTTCAAACACTCGCACAATATTGCCAATATTAGCTCTTTGCAGACATATTATATCGCCTCAGCAGATTAATCAAACAAAATTTGAAGTATAAAAATGCCAAAGACATGTTTTGAAACAGTGTCACCATTCCATAGTTTATGGAGCTCTCAAAACTCAAAATCTCTCAAAACTTTATTCATTGATGGTCCCTGTGAGCGAACCACGGGTTGAACTAGCTAGCTAATTCTTGTCTCATTTGTCTTCGTATCCATGGTGCAGAGAGTACATATATCTATTTTTATATTTAATCATTATTTTTGCTGACCATAATTTTGTGAGACTTTGCAAAAGTACATCATTACATCAACCAGTTTGTCGAAGAGCATAACAGCAAGTTTAATTTTACGCTGCAAAATGTCCTGCCAGGTTCATTCTCATGTTGTGACTACCACAATGCATTGCATTTAGGCATATAAGTGGTCATAAATAGTATAGTATGTCTGCATTCTGCAATCACTGCAAAAACACATAGTTCGAAACAGCATGCGTGAATACCTGGAAAAAAAATACTGAAACAAGTATAATGTTCTCCTTGAACCTCCGTTTTTTTTTGTTGTCTTTTTCAACGGCTGCTGTGTGAACATGGCCTCAGCTTGTCTCTCAGACTGAGTCACATGGACACAGACAGAGAGACAGACAAAGGGGAGGAGGAGGGTGACCACCGTGTTCTGCCAGAATGACTCAGTCGGTCTGTTGTCTTTCTGCACACAGCCGTTCACTGAAAGGGCTCTGTCGACTTGACAAGTTCAGACTCCCAGCCTGATAAGACGTCATCTAATCCAACTTTATCCTCACTCCTAATGGCCTCCGGTGTCTCTTTTGCTTTTTCTTCTCGACTCCTTTCACCTCTTCTTGTCTATCTTTCTGTTGATCTATTGTCAGTCTGTCTTTCTACCCTCACGTTCTCCTCCTTCAGCCGGTGATTCATTACTCTCTTCTCTCTTACTGCTCTTCTCAACATGTTGCTATGTCTGACAAACGGAGCTGAAGTGTTATATGGGCACATTCTCATAACGAACAGCAGACAGTCAAATGTTCCATCAGTGATGATGTATTATTTAGACTCGGGTGGGTTTTTATCGTCAGAACGCTTATTTCTCTCTCTAAAAGGATGTTGACATGCTAATATGTTAAGTATTTTAGCATTATAATAATCATTTTGGCAGCAGATATAGTCAAGTCTGTTCGTGTTGATGGCTAAGGGGATTTGTTTATGGCAGAATTTCTTTTTTTTTTTTCATGTATGTCTGTGTTTTTACAATATAACTTTTGTACAAGGGCACACTGTAATTCCCACAACAAAGCAACAGGTTTGCTACAACATAGAGCAGACAATATCTGTACAATCTGGTTTAACATTAGTTTAAGATTACTACAAACAAAAATCTAAAGTTCACTTCTTGGAATGTAAGGGGGATGGTTAAAATGACTAAATTGAAACAGGTTATTACTAGGCTAAAGCAGCTTGATTCATCTATTGCTTTTATCCAAGAGACTCATCTACTTAGAGAGGATTTACTGAAGGTGCGAAGGAGATGGCCAGGCCAGGTACTAGCATCTTGTTTCTCCTCTCACACTAGAGGGGTTATGGTGTTAATTTGCAAGTCTGTGCCATTTCAAGTGAATAATACTATTTTTGATACAGCTGGTAGATATTTGGTGGTACAGGGCACTCTTTTGAGAGAGGACATTAATTTGGTTAATATCTATGGACCAAATGATGACAATCCCTCATTTTTTGAGAACTTATTTTTACTGATTGCCTCCCTTTCAGGTAAAGTATTGATGACAGGTGATTTTAACTGCACTCTTGACCGAAGGCTTGATTGTTCATCTGGGTTGGACACCTCTCATTCTCAAAGTAGAAAGAAAATACAACAGTTCATAAAAGATCTGACCTCTGCGACCCTTGGAGGATTCAAAACCCCAATAAAATGGAATACTCATGTTACTCCTCATCATTTAAAACCTACTCTCGCATAGATTATTTTCTAATCTCTACTTCTCTGCTACCCAATATAACTAACTGCATATATGATAGCATTGTTTTATCAGATCATGCCCCCACCTCACTATTTTATAACGATTCACAATTAACCAAAGGTTCCTCTAGTTGGCGCTTACACCCTAAATGGTTACAGGATTCTGATTTCATAAAAGTTGTGGGGGAGCATAAAGACATTTACTTTGCAATAAATACAGACCAAACATCTGCGGCCATCAGGTGGGAGGCTTTTAAAGCATATATTAGAGGGCAAATGATTAGTTTCACTAGTTCCAAATTTAATAAATTCAAACAGAAAATGAACGAGTTGGACCCAAAAATCAGAGAGTTAGAGAGAGTGAGTAGCATTGATAATTCGGTAGAAACTAAACAAGACTTATTTGAACTTAAAGCTGAATATGAGGAGCTCTCCACACTAAAAGCTGAGAACAGTCTAATAAGGCTTAAGCAAACTTTTTACGACCAGGGTGAAAAACCCGGTAAATTGTTAGCCTGGCAAATAAAAAAACTTAACTCAGAAAGAGCCATAAATGCAATTAGGAATGAACAGTTTCCTAGATAGACTGGACATTCCCTGTATCCCTGAAGATACAAAACTTGAGCTAGATAAAGATCTGAACTTAGAGGATGTTTCTAACGCCATTCTTAACATGAAAGGCGGGAAGGCGCCAGGCCCCGATGGGCTCCCAATAGACATTTACAAATTATTTAAAGAAAAATGAATAGCCCCATTGTTAGATATGTATGCAGAATCCTTTGAACAGGGTTACCTTCCCCCTTCGCTACGAAGTGCCTTGATCATGCTTATTTTAAAGCCAGGTAAACCGCCAACAGAATGTGGCTCCCACAGATCAATCTCACTTTTTGAACTCTGACACAAACATCATTGCTAAAGCCTTGGCTATGAGACTTGAGAGCACCCTACCTCCCATGATACACACAGACCAAAATGGCTTTGTTAAAAATCGTCAGGGGTTCCACAATGTGAGGAGAGTTCTCAACATAGTTCATGTATGTGAAGGGGCCCCTGACACTGCCATCTTGTCACTCGAGACAATCTATCTGTTCATTAAAATCTACACTCCGACCAGAAACTGTGTGTTGCGTAAAAGCTTGTGCGTTTGTTCATTAGAGAAGGCATTTGACAGAGTCGAATGGCCCTTTCTACTAGAGGTGCTTAGGCGTTTTGGGTTCGGTGACTACTTTCGTAGATGGGTTGAAATTCTGTTTGTTGATTCATCTGCAGTAGTATCTACTAATAATTTGATTTCTCAACCGTTTAAGCTCTTTCGAGGCACGAGACAAGGCTCACCAATTTCACCTTTACTTTTTGTAATAGCATTGGAACCGTTAGCAATAGCAATAAGATCACACCCTTCAATTTGTGGTATTAAGACAGGGGATCTGGAGCATCATATAGCATTGTTTGCAGATGATACCATTGTGTTTTTATCAGATCTTGTAAAATCAGTACCATCCCTCTTAGAGTTGATCAGCCAGTTTGGTAGCTTCTCTGGTTTTAAGGTGAACAAAGATAAATCTTCTATTATGTTTCTAAATGAACAAGAGAGAAGAAAACCAACAATATCCCACCCATTTGTAAACGCTATAGACGGCTTTAATTATCTGGGTATTAAAATAACACCAAAGATAAACACCCTTAGTGCAACTAACTATGAGCCCATGAAAGAGATATGTTTTAAGTGCTTTCTGAAAACATCAACAGAGGCTACCTCTCTAATGTCTTATGCTTCGCAATTTTGAAGCATAACTGAAAAAAGCTGCATCTCCAATTTTCTTTTTTTAATGGTTTTGATGAACTAGAAACCCAGCAGTGGAGGATCTGAGGGCTTGTAGAGGAACATGGAGGGAACAGGGAGTCTGTGATGTTGGCCGGTCCTAAGCCGTTTAGAGCTTAAGTAAAAGGACTTTAAAATCAATTGTGGAGGCTATAGGCGGCCAGTGCAGCGTAGCTAAGACTGCAGTGATGTGGTCTCTCTTTTTTTCTTCTTGTTAGCAGTCTAGCAGCAGAGTTTTAGGAAGACCAGTAAAAAGTGCTTTTTAGTAGTCCATTCTACTTCATTTTTCTTACATTTGTCTGCATCTTGCTGAGTCAGGAAAGGCCGTACTTTTGCAATGTGTCTAAGAGGAAAGAATGGAATGTTCATGAAATGTTTGCTTTCCGGAAAGCCATTACCTCAATACCACACCTTCAATATGGCTGCCAGAGGGCGTATAACCAAGTTCTTCTTCTCCCGTGATCAGGGTTCGGCACTGTGGAGATTTGCTGTTGTGAGTGAGGAGCTGACATTTCACCTCCAGCAGCTGCAGAGACAGACAGAGCAGGAGCTCAGCAGCATACACGCACAGTGAGTCATTGACATGTTATGTGTTTGGTAAAGGGAGGCTGCTGTATACTGTACATATTAGAGGGAACACCGAGCCTTTACGACTTTGCATTGGTCTGTTGCCTCCACAGAGGAGGTGTTATATTGTTGGGTTGTCTGTCCACACACACACACACGTATGTATTGATATACATCCAGTACATTCATGTGAAAGCGACATCTCGCCTGTAGGAGAAAATCCTCACATTTGGCACAAACCCACCATCTGGACTTAAGGATGAACTGATTAGACTTCAGTGGACAAAGGTCAAAAGGTGGAGGTCACTGTGACCTCACATCCGTCTCATTCTTATGATATCTTTGGAGCGCCTTGAGTGACTTTCTTCATATTGGGCACAAATGCCCACCTAGACTCACAGATGAACTGATTAGAATTTGGTCAAAGGTCACTCTGATCTCACGTTCAGATCTCACGTCATCCCATTTTAATATCTCAGGAAGACCATGAGAGAATTTCGTAAAATTTTGCGCGAACCGAAGAATGAACTGAATCAAATTTGGTAAATTAAGATAAATTAAGAAGTGATGATGAGACATTTTGGACGAACATGGATGTAAACTGCAACTTGACTGGTTGGCAGAGGTTCACTTTCTTGCTCAAGGACACTTCAGCAGGGTAGAACCTGAGTTGTGTGTGAAGGTCAGTTTCTTGCTTGTAACTCAACCCTGGTGCCGTTTACAAATTCATACAATTGTCCTTTTTTTATTTTTTTTTATTACATTTTTAGAACACTTTCTTTGCGTATGGCTCTTAAAATACTGACTCTCCAAACAGGACATACAGTCAGGGTATTGACTGTAATACTAATAAATACAAATGCACGCCATTGAAAAAATATAAGTTAGTTAATTAGTTTGTTTCCAGTCTTATTCAATCCTGGCTCTTTAAACTAAGCAATATTCTAAATATTCCAAAATATGATTTGAATGGTGTGTTTTGGCAAAACCCTCACTTCTCCATTGTGAAAGTGGACTCTGGTCTTCATATATATCGGGACCATGTCATGTAGTGTTTGAACATGTAGGAGTAGGAGGCAGCTTCGTGCTGGTTTGTGGGGTTTTGTCACAGAGCTGAAACACGGTTGTGGGAGTTTTACTGTATCTCATAACGGCAGCAGGTTCTGCTCCGCCGCAGAAAACAACAGGATCGTGTGTGTGTGTGTGTGTGTGTGTGTGTGTGTGTGTGTGTGTGTGTGTGTGTGTGTGTGTGTGTGTGTGTGTGTGTGTGTGTGTGTGTGTGTGTGTGTGTGTGTGTGTGTGTGTGTGTGTGTGTGTGTGTGTGTCTCCAGTAAATCTCTCTTTGTGAGTCGTTGAGCTTAGCTTAGATTTATTTGTTACTCTATGTGTGTGTATATGTATTCTTTCCCAAAAGTCAAGAATGAACAAATCTTAGTTTTGTTTTTCTATTTCCTTGTTTGGTTCCATGAAATACTGATCTGATAGCAGTGATCATGTTTGTCTCAAATTGAATATATGTTACCCTCTCGGAGTGGAACTGTTAGAGAGCGTTCTTCTATGTTACAGTAATGTCAGACTGTAACTATATATCACTTCTGTCTTTCAACATCCCTTTTGGCGTTAGCAGACTTTATTTAGACTGTTCAGAACATTTATTACAATACATAAATCTCATAATGACAGACAAACCATCATGATTAACTTGTTTAATGTATACTGTATGTCACACATGGGTCATACTGTAGGTTTGATTTAAATAAGAGCACCTCAGCAGCGCTCACGAGGCAAACTTCCTGTCCACTTCCTGCTTGGTCCTTGCAGGGGCTTGATGTGGCATCCCTCAGTTTTCCAAGCCAAGTTCCCATGGACCGAGCTACTGCCAACCCTACTAAAAATATGCCTTTTAAAGATCTTCTAACACAGAGTAGTCTCTGTCCTCTTAGACAGAGACTACAAAGCAGCTCACTCGAATACCAGATACTAGTTCTTTTTTTGTGCTCAGTATTTGATAGTTATAATCCCTTACAATGATTCTCATAAAATGATCGATCAGTGGTCCCTCCCTTCAAACTAAAGGGCTCTTGTTTCCCCTCCAGTGTCAGTCTTGGACAAGTCAGGGACAGCATGTCAAGTTTCAACTTGTTATGTGTTATTTGTTTCAAAATAAACTTCTCATGCATGTTTAGGCTAAGGGAAAAGATTGTGGTTTAGGGTAAAGTAAGTGCGTCTGTTACGTAACAAAATTAAGGTAAAATAATACACCGTTGACGTTGTTTCACACAGGACACGAACATTGATCTCCTGGGTGAAAGTCCAGTGTTTGTTTAACCTATCCAACGTACACCATCCTCTCATCCACCCTACGCAGACTACCCCGCTATTTATACTACATCAATCAGTCCGACCGTCTAATGATGACGCTGATTGGTTTACATTGGAGTTGGTTAAAAGCCCGGAGCTTTTCACACAGACCATAAAGGGTGCCTCTGTTCAACGGTATCAGACGGCGAGGGGCTTTGACCAAGAGTCAGTATTTTACATGTTGGGAGTGAGAATGGTTCCGGACGTCAGGCTTGCTGGGAAAACCGTTTGGATAGATCTAAAGTCTTGGTTGTAACCTGTTTCATAAAACATGAGAAAGTGAAAGTTTCTGGTAAATTTCTCAATTTCGTTCCCGTGACTCGTTGACAGTAAACGTTCAGACGCTGTAGGTGGCTGCTGCCTCACCCTGTTTGCTCCTCCTCTCTGTTCTCCTGCCATGACAGGCAGTCTGGCAGAGCAACACTTTAACTGGTCTCGGTTCTGTAAGAAGAGACAAGCTTAAACACATATCAGGATTCAAGGTGTGCCAGCAGACACACACCCTGCCGCACACGCACACACACGCACACACACAATGAAACGTGCACATTATTCTGACAAATTTCAAGGAAATCATCCCCTATTTCTCAGCAGCGTTAGTTCTCATTGCCAAATGGTCTGCCCCCTTTTACATCTTGGATCAATGGCCTAATGAGAGGGTTTCTTAATAAACACTGTTACATGGCTCCATCATTTTGCCCTGCCCAACTTGATATCCACTTGGCTTACTGGAAGAAGACGTCACCTTGCTTTCATTTTGCTGGGGGTTTTACTTGGATTCAAGGGAAGCTTAAGTGTTAATGTCAGAGCCAAGACAGGGTTGGGCTTTGTGCGGGAAAAAGAGGATAGAGCCGAAATCAAGCAGCTTTCATGGAGAGAACTTCTGGAACACTTTTTCAAAACTCTGCTTTAGTTCAGTTTCTTGTCAAGGTGATGGCGATGCCTTTTTTAAGTCTTCTAACACGGAATTGTGAAAAGTAAGAACATAATCCCAACCATGTTGTAACCCTCAGGGCTCTGCTGTGGAGCTAAAGCAGACGTAATGCTCTTTAAGACCAAACTTTTCTCACACAAGGCGAGGTAAGGCGTAGGATGAAAAGCATTACGTAAAGCTCTACCATCCTTACAAAGCAGCTAACTGATACTACAGACGGCATTATAATGTACACAGTCGGTTTTTTTGATGGTTGTAATCCATTCCAGTGATCGCTTTTCAAAATATCAAACAAAATGGCTAAATGTATGTGCGTCGCCAACCCTGAAACTCTTAAATGTAAAAAAAGGAAAACATTTTGAATAAAAGGTAGATGTGGCATTTCCATATGAACTATGAAACCTCAGTGTCGTATCTTCCTTCATCTTATTTCAAACAAATTAACCAAATTCCCAAGAAGTAGAGCAAATGCGTTAATCCGTCGCGTTTAGATAAAATGACTTTTTTTCATTAAGCTTTGTTTCATTTGTATTTTTGTAAAAAACGTCAATGTACAGAAACAGCGGATCGAACATTAAAATCCTCCCCTTAATATGACCAACATTCCTGTCACGTTAATCTTCCAACTTTTTAATGAATCTGTTTTATGAATACACTTTGGGTTTAGTTACTGGAAGTATTCAGAGCAGAAGGATGGCCAGAATGCAGTGTTGTTGAAGTGACAATTTACCTTCCAGCCTGTGAGGTGGGGAAACACCCATGTCTTAAACTTCCAAGTAATTTAGCAATTATGTATGAGGATTTTCCTGTTAGAAAACTAAAATGTGCTTTTTTTTAATGCACAAATAGAAGCATCTTAAAGGACCAGCTGTTGATAAATCTGTCAGTATGTGAGGAATCATGTCCTTTTTATTCGGCTACTTCCTTACACCTGCATATTACTTATTAAAGACACTCAAAACAGCTTATTTTCCTCTACTACAGTTTTCAGGAGGACTATTTCTTTCAGTAGGCTAGAAAGACATTCCAATGTGGGTTTTTGGAATGTTTCCAAAGTGACAAAGCCACTGCCTCTGTTTTGTTTGTAAAAGATCAGAAAATTGTAGAAAATGTCCATCACAATTTTCAAAGTTATTTGATTGACATTAACAAGACTAAAAAAACATGTCATTTTAGTTTTTTATGTTACTTTAAAATGCCAACTTTCAGTACTGTATGCAGTTTAAACTGAATTCTGTGGCGCTCCATTGTATTGTGGAGGCAGAAATCTCAAAGACCTAAGACCTAAAGATAGATACAATGAGGTATATTTGGGTATATAGCAGTAGCAAAATAAAGCATAACGTAACTAAACTAACCCGGATTCTTTATATTTATATTTTAATCGTCATTGACAAACTGATGCAACAGCAGTATGAACCCACAAAGGGAACAGAGGAGGTCAGACTGTTGTTTTCAGGGGTATTTTACCATACATAGACAGAAACAGTCTATGGTCTGGTTACGCAAGGAGAATTCAGCTTGTTGCCAAGACTAACAGGCAGACTGGCAGTTTGGAAATCACCCAGCTGAACTCTGCCAACTTTCTTCTTCTTCTTCTTCTTCTTCTTCTTCTTCTTCTTCTTCTTCTTCTTCTTCTTCTTCTTCTTCTTCTTCTTCTTCTTCTTCTTCTTCTTCTTCTTCTTCTTCTTCTTCTTCTTCTTCTTCACTGAAGGGTAATCATTTGCAGTAATAGTTTTTATTATTCCTCCCTTTTTTATAGTTTTAGGCCTCTATCTTTCACTTTCTTTTTCTCTGTATAATTTGCTCACGTTGTCCTTTGTGATAGTTGTGTAATAGAACGAAACTAAACGTGATTTATCTTGTCTTCACCCCCTTCTATTTATCTTTCCTCCTGCTAACCCTGTCAAAACATATCTGCTCCATCATTGCATTCTTCCTCCTCCCCTCATCTGTTTATTGTCTTCCCTTTAGACTTTCTGCTCTTTCTGACCCGTTCTACTCCTGTTTGTACTCAATAACTTTCCATCACCCCTCTTGCTCTTCATTTCCACTCCCCGTCTTCTAACTGATAATGCTGCAACTGATGATTATCTCCCTTAATTCAATATGTCGATCCATGAATCCTTGAGCCTGTAAAATGTCAGTACGACCACCAGCCAAAACGATATTTATTTCAAGATAAATCTCCACAACGAAGAAGCTGCAACCAGAGGTTGTAACACCTGTTTGCAACAGGCAGCAACCTCTGGTTCTTAAAAAAGAGAAACAAATGATGAATGCCTTAAACTTGCATTCTCTTAATGGCTTTAAACTTGCATTCTCTTAATGGCTATCAGGGAGCAACTCCTCTGAAATAAGTCTGATTGTATAGAAGTCTATGAGAAAATGACTCTACTTCTCATATGATTTATTCCGTCATTAAACACAGTACACATGATTAATGCTCTCAATCTTTAGTTTCAAGTCTTCTTCAATACAGTATGATGTTCATTTAGTAACTTATGGTCCATTTAGAGTCAAATCATAGCAGGGTATGCTTAAGGGCGGGGCTACCTTGTGATTGACAGGTTGCGGTGTCTGGTGTCTGTCGTGTTTATATTTTAGAACCTTGACCCTTTCACAGTGTGTTTTCAGTTCATTAAAGTTAATTGTGACATTCTGGTCACATAAAAATGATTTACAAATAGTAAACTTTATTTATGATTTCAGATATGCATGTGGAAATAGTTAACACAAACAATATGTAGCTTGTTCATTTACATACATGTCTATAGCGTCACCTTTGTCTATGATGGAAACGATTTGCAGATTTCCATCGAAATGGGTTCTCTTTGTGCTATAGATATCCGCAAACAGTGTATACATCAGGTGTGACCTCGACACAGTGAAAATGATATATGTGATGGGCTGAAAGTGGTGAGATACATTAATGCAAAAGAAGAAAAAATAAACAAATAAATAACACCCACACATTTTTTCACCTGCAATTATGGAGTGAAATGTGTTTGGCACATACATGCAAGCAATTACGGGGCCCTATTCACGCGTTTCTGTACGTAGGCACCTAATCAGAACACACTGATAGCTGGCAAAGTGTGTGTGTGTGTGTGTGCGTGTGTGTGTGTGTGTGTGTGTTTGTGTGTGTGTGTGTGTGTGTGTTTTTGGTTGTGTGATATTCATTGGTAATTACTGTCTTTTCACACCGATGAATGATTTTACCCATCACCTGCAGCGTTTTAATGAAGCCATTTGATTGGTTAAGATCAATTTTGATTGACAGGTGACAAAATAGCTCATTTGCACAAAGTTTCAAAGTCTTTAAATATCCTCAGGATTCCTATCAAGAGTTTGGTTCCTGCTGAACACTGAACTGAAACAAAGCAGAAACATTCTGCACTAGATTTCTGAGCCGAAGTTAAATATTGGGAGATTTTCCATAGTCGGGCAGGAACAGGCCTGTTGTAGGCTACATACAGGTTGCTATGACAATGCTGCTACTGTTAAGGGGAATCACATCTTTATTTTCTACCCAAACCTGTTGTTGTTGTTGTGGTTGATGTTTTCAAACAATAACAAACCAAAAATACAAATAATGAAAAAAAAATTATCATTTCTATTTATTTATTTTTTACAATTTTTTTAGATAATGATGTGGGAAAAGTAAGTGAATGAATTAGGTGAAGACTTTTATTTTTTTCTGTGTGAACTGAAAACCAGTTACTTCTCACAGAATACTCAAGTTGGTTCCCAGTAATGGAAAATGTCTTCATCTGTATTGAAAAACATAAATCCACTTGAATAGGACTAAGTATGGAACTCTTTTAAAAATGAAAACATCAGAATAGAATGTGAGATAATATATTAACGCTTGTTCACTTTTTCTTTAGTGAGATATTTACTAAAATGTATTTTAAAAAGTTGTGATAAACAGTCCCAAAAGTTCAGACTCACCAGTCAGTAAAATGTGTGAATGTGTTGGAAAAACAGAAAAAGGGTCTGTCTGCTTATTTAATTAAGACTCCATTTAATTCACAAGTGTGTAACTTCACTGAAGCCTTTTAGAGCAGAAAAGGACAACATTTAAGTTTCATTACAATATCTATGATAGTGAAAAAGGTAATCCAACATTTACCTCAAATATTATAAATTGAAATTTAAATAATAATACAAACCATTTGTTCCAGCAGACAGAGTGAATGTAAATCAGAGTTCATCATGGCCTTTAAGGCTCTACTTCTGTCCTATTTCTGTCCTTCTCATAACGCAAACAGTGGAGTCCTTGAAAACCTCATTAACAGAGTGTTAATACATTTCCCAGAGGGCCTTTGTGTTGCTGTGTTGTTGTTTGTGTCATTTTCCACTCATCTCTCTGTCTCTACACGTTGATGTTGCTTCTTCAGTGAGTTCATCAAAGGCTTCCCCTCAGATGAGCCTCCTCTTTTCTGCCTCTGGTCTCCTGCTGTTCCTCCTCTCTGTTACAGAGGGTTAGTGCCTCCCAGTGGACACACGGTCAACTACACTCTGATGTTTCACTGCAGTACTTTATACACAGGGCCTTCATTTCGGACTGTATACTTGATATGTAGGGAGATATAAATAAATACTTTTATTATGGCCCCTCTTAGTTTTAAGTACTACCACAATTAGTGTTTTTCTTCTACTACTGCTAGACTGCTAAATTAATAATACCACAACTACTACTACTACTACTACTACTACAGCTGCTAGTCTATTTACTACTGCTCTTACTTCTTCTACTACTCTGTACTGACTGACTAGTATTAATAGTACTTTCAGTGTTGCTGCTAGATTTCGTATGTATTTTGCAACTATTACGACTACTTCCATTGCAACTAGTAGTACCAATAGCACTAGCACTAACGCAACTAAAACTATAGTTTATACAAGTCTACTCCTCCTTCTGCTTCTAGTACTACTACTACTTTACACTGCTACACTGACTAATAACACAAGTAATACAGTTGCAACTATTGGTACTACTATACTGCACAGATGTTCCTAACAGTAATACCGGTACCTGTAAACTTCTATCACTACCACTGAGTATTACTACTTGTACACACACTAGTACTGCTACTATTGAACTGCTGCTTCCACAAGTACTTCTATAATTATTTCCATTAAAGCACTGTGGTTAAAATGTAGATCTACTGCTGAGCCTAAAGTTACAAATGCCCCTATTTTTGTCTAGTGGTACTAATATTAGTAATACCAGGACTAAAAGCAGTACAAATATAAGTCTACTACTCAGGAGACTGACAGCAGCAGTAATATTAGTAATACCTCTAGTGTAGTACAAGTACTGGGAGCATTCCAACTACTGCTGCTGTAGAAAAAGCTGTTGGTGCTGCAAAAGTAATCCTAATTTAATCAAAATTGTAATTCTGCAATTTTCAAATCGCAGGAGGGGCAATGTTTGTTGAAGGCTAATTGTGTGTCAGAATATAATTTAAAATTAAAGATGGTCATGCTGCTTATATGTCCCGGCCTACACACCATATTCTACAGACTTAGGAAAAATATTTGTTTTGATCTTATTGCAATTGCATTATAAGTCAAAATAATCGCAATTAGATATCTTTCTTTTACATCACTACTACTACTACTACTACTACTACTACTACTACTACTACTACTACTACTACACTGCCACCAGTACAAGTACTATTTCTTGTATTAATACTAATACTACTCTGACTGTGATTCCTTCTATACCCCTCCTACCAATCTCAGAACACCTTGTCTATCAGTGTGACCACCAAGAAGCACACAGACTGTAAACATGTATTCAAAGCTTGCTGGAACGGGATTACTACTCAGAGTACAAACGGAAACCTAAAGCACTGCTACAGATTGTGCATATGAACGCAGTTTATAGAGATTAGCCTGCTGCTACTCTACACTTGCACTATAGATTTAAAGGGATATCCATTTACAGTAGATAGACAGGAGTGAACAGTGGAATGGAATCCTGATACAACAGTGCATGGTGGTGTGACTGCCACGCTACTGTAGCGTGTGGCCAGTGTGGTTTTAGACTGTTTGACTGCTGTTGACTTTATCTTTAATCATTAACTCTTCATCAGCTGTTCAGTTCTGTGTGTATCTATGAAGACACTGCTGTGTTTGTTTAAGGAAGGGACCGTTTCAGTTTGCTTTGAGGGATCAGGAAAAGAGACCGCAGGTTGATAGATCGAATCCCAAGACCATGACTAACATTTTATGTATCCCAGAACAACTTCTAGAATAACGTTTCAAAGAAAATGTGATGCTGTATCCATCGTCAGTGTTTTCTCAGCTGCTGCATGAAAAACAGAACAGAGCCGTCCGTCCTGTTGTCACTGAACTTGTTTTGTGTGTTCAGGGAAATTATATATAACGCAGAACAGCAGCACCTGAGGGGTAAAAGCTCTCATTGTGTGCATTCACACAGAAAAAGAAAATCACATTTTCAAACTTTCCACTCTTCATATGAATGTGTTTTCATGTGCAAAAGAAAAGTTTGAGAGACTTCTTGTCGTCTTAATATATGCATAAACTATCCATTAAGATCTTATTTATTTTCTTCCAATTTAAAAAATGCAATAATAGCAAAATCAACAATATTTGTAGTGATGCATGTTTAGGGCATTTTTTTAAATTAGATTACCATTAGCATTAACATTGTGTTTCTCTTATGACGTTTGAGAGTTCCCTCTAATATCATCAAAGATCAATTATATCCAGCCAAATCTCAAGCAGCCAATCCTCAACAGTCCAGTCCACAATCCCAGAAATTGTGTCTTGTAACTATTTATACAAATATATATTTTATTATTTTAGCTAAGTCTGACAATGTGAATGCCAATTTGAAAGAAAATGCATTTTGTAAGCTAAATGTTTTTTTTTATCTGTGTGTTGTCAGACTCTTGCAGATTGAAGGCCGCCAGCAGCTGCTGACCGCTGAGCTCTTTATTCTTCAGGAGAAGAAGAAACGGATCGAACAGGAGCTGAAGAGGAACTCCAGCCTTCAGACTTCCACTGTAAGTGATCACAGCAGGGAACTGATAAACACACGGACCACAAAAAAACCCATCAAAAAGTAATCAAATAAGAAAATGCGTTTTAACCTTTAGCTTTACCAAAATGACATATTTGGTGATGCATATTGCAAAGAGCTACACTGCAATATGATGATATACAATCGCTATGAACAGTATCAAATATTTATTAGGTGGCTGAGGTATCTTCATTTATATGGCACCTTTCTTAACAAGGTTTTGAATTGCTTCACAGTGTGAAACAAGTAAAGGCACAACATTCTGGAGTAAAACATCAGATAACAGACACGGTAAATAATGTGTGCGGTAAAAGAAATACAATACATTTGAACGACAAAAAAATGCAAATGCATGTTCATCTAAATTTTGACAAAAGGTGTTTATTCTGTGTTTATTCCTTCAGAGAAGACCTGATTATCACAATAAAACCATTGTTTTTTGAATCATTACATGGATCATAAACCAGATATTGAAAGTGTGACAAAGTAATTTGAACCCAACTATCTTTATGTGTAAAGTGCACCAATGAGATTGCCGTGTTTTTATCGGGGCAGCTCCTGTTAGGTGTATTAGTGAAACTGTTCACCATCTCTTCCCCCCCAGTTTCAGCTGTGTGCTTGTCGGGAGCTTCAGGCCTCCGTCACTGAGCGTTTGCTCCAATCAGAGAGGTTGGTGTTCCAGGAGGAGGCACTGAGCGCGCTCCGTAACCTGCTGACCCAAGACCTGCAGAGGTACCGGGAAGAGACGCGGAAACTGAGCTGTTTCACACAAAAAATACTCGCACAATCTCACAGGTAGTTTAACTCTTTGTTTTCACTTAAATTTAAATCTCTGTATTTTCAATCTCTGAAATCTCAGACTGAAAAACAATTTAAACATTGGACCTTATATTTTTCCTTCAGAGAGGAAACGCCCCCCAGCAGACCGATTGACAGCAGCATGCAGGGAAAGAACGAGACGGAGCAAGAAAACAACATGGTAGGGTTAATGTCAGCATCTAATCTCTGCTGGGTTTTACTGTGCTTGCTTGTTCTTGACACAGTCAAGGGCTCACACAAACAATGCCTAACGGTACTCATTGTTTGTATGCTGTCAGCTTTTTGGGCCTGACAAACCAAACTAACAACACACCTCACCCTATAGCTACCGTTCTGTAGGGTTCAGGGTTCAGCCAACACTCCAAACACAGTAGATCTAGGCATTTTCAATTCAAACTTCCCTGGTCGAATCAGAGTGCAACTTGGACAAACATACAAGGAACAATCAAATTGGGTCCCACTCGGCATTTGATGGTATAATGTCGTGTTTGTCTGATAAAGGTCTTTATTTCCGTAATTTCTCAGGGGTTGATATTTTTCCATCTTTTCCTACCAGGATCAGATAGAAGAATTTATATCCCACCCCTGACTCAGCAGATTTGTTTTGCGGATAATGATATAAAGAAACTGTGTGTATCCGCTGTCACATATGTACGACTTCTTTCTCAAGGCCAGGGTTAGGAGTTTCTCAGTCAGATATCTGGACCATTTGTTGGTCTGAGGCCAAGGCTCAGGCCTGTTCAAATTATGGAGCATTGTCAAAGCCTTGTAACTATTCCAAGGTCCAATTATGAGGACATTATTTGTGTCCTCCTACATATTTCTTTCCACAGATTCGACACATTCAGTGAGTATTTGAATACTTTCTGAATTGAGGTAATGATGTCCGCTAAAGGTCTCACTATGGCTGTCGGTAGAGGGCTGACTGGTGACTCTGGCCCTAGTTACTTTTGTTACTGGATGTGCTGCAGTGCTCCAGCCCCGTTTTTTTCTCTTCTCTTCCCTTCGCTCTCCACGAGAGAGGAACTCCTATGCGGGGGGGGAGATGATGCGACATATACGTTTGAGAAACCATGTGAACTGTGCCCAAATGACACCTCACTAAACTTATTGTGAGTCGGGCCACCTCAAGTTATCCATGTTTACGCTCGTCATGATATTGTTAGCCTTCCTAATAATGTGAATGACACATGAGGTCGTTGGATATGGTTAGAGTTGACAGCGATGTGCTCCACTACTCAACGCACTCCAGCAGTAGTCTACTACTGCGCAAGCGGTTAATTAAAAACAAGCCATTATCTGTCTTTCCTCACATTGTTTCATTTGAATCATTTTCCCAAAACAACACAAATGGGAAACCATTCATAAGTATGAAAAAAAGCTTAAAGGGCAAAATGTTACAGCTCTCAGCTGCAAGAAAATATAATCATGGTTCGGACTTTAATCAAATCAAAAATATTTTAGTTCACAGACAAAGCAAGGCAAAAATAAAAAGCGGAAAGAAGCGTCTGAGTGCAGTGTTGTTGATAAAGAACGGAAAAACTGTGTCTTTGTCTACCTGTGCTAGAGTCTGTGTGTGTGTGTCTGGCATTGGTCCAGCTGTTGTCAGTCTCTCTCAGACAGTCAGTTTAGAGACAGAGAAAACATCTGCCTGCTCATCTGGCTCTGTCTGTCACACACACAGATGCAGGCACACACACACACACACACACACACACACACACACACACACACACACACACACACACACACACACACACACACACACACACACACACACACACACACACACACACACACACACACACACACACACACAGCATCAATCCCCTAAAAAAACAACAACAACAACAACAACAAAAACCCATAATAGACTGACACAGTGGTGACGGGGAACGATGAGGGAAGAAACCTGGTTTGGAGTCTTATTATAACAGGAAACCTGTCAAAGTGTCACCACAGTTTAACTTGTGAAGCTTAAACACAAACAACAGACAGGCCGGCTGCCAACATGCTGCTGGTTCTGCGGCACAGAAATACAACATGAATCAGGCTCATCCTTTACAGAACATACAGACTTTCATTGAAAAACATTTGGGGGTTTTTTGTTTTTATTTTAGCAAGATTTAAAAGAGAAACCACACCAAAAGTTTTTAATCAGAGTGATTTCTGAGTAGAATTTGGAAAGGGGAAGTTCATAGTGTTTCTTCACATTTAACAGTATCAGGTCTGAATATTTTCAATGGGTCACAATAGACAGTTAACCATCGACACATCTGTAGAATCTCCTCAAACCACTCAAATTCTCCTCCGCCGTCTATGTGCTCTGTGCATTAAAAATGATCATATTTTCACTAGAGCAGCTAACATCTAATCTCATACCTAAAAGGGCAAAACACGTTAGGTATGAGCCTTACAAAACTTACCCGTTTAAGTGTCTTCTGATAATAAATAAATTGATGGTTTGACAAAAATATATACCTGTCACCTTAGTTATTAAATGTCCTGACAGCTGAACTCACTCGGAAAGTGGATTTAAATGGAAATAGGTCAACTCGGTGCAAAACTGGATTTAACAGCTGACAGAATTTAGAGAGTTTAGTTTTAGAATTTTATTACCCTAATGCCCGAAAAAAAAAGCAGTCCATGAAGTAAGAGGCAAATAACATAATGCTTCTGTTTTTCGTGCAGCAGGTCTCTGTAGACAGGGGGATTTAGGGTGAGGGGGGGGAGTCAGACCCTCGACACCTTCAGTCTCACGCTTTGTCCCCGTTAATCTAGACGAGCCACTCCGCCGGAAGAGAGGCTCTGTAACCTCTTTATCAGATTATGAGGTTAATCTGTCAGAAAATGAGCCAGGATTTGTACAAACACACATCATTTGATTAGATATTAAATCTAATAGATTTAGATTTAATAAAGAGGTTTTTGATTGGATTCAGTGATCCATCCTGGATTTTGGACTTTTATAACAAAATAAATCACGCACTGGGGCTACATCATTCCACCATTATTTATTTCAGTGTGTAAAACCAAAGCCAGCGTAACAATGGATCTTTTTTACAGGAGTGGTGTGCAATCTGTAAAAAGGGGCTACTGTATAACTACATTTTACGTAACAATATTAATAATTTGCATTATTATTAATTGCTGAAGTAAGAGCTATAAATGTGAATGAGTGTGAGACCAGGCATCGTCCGATTATGGATATATCAGAGGAGCAGCTGGATGAGCTAATCTGCACTCAGAGACTGAAAAACACCTTTAGTAATTATAGAAAGAAATATATATAAATCTCTCCAGAACCTCAACAATAAAGAAAATGTTCTATAAAGGTTGGACACAGGTGCAATTAGTCATCAGATGAGGACATCTGGGGTGCAAAGACGCCTCTGCAGCTTCATGCTCATGGGGGAATGTTTGGTGAAAATATGTTTTGTTAGGATTAGTCTGTGATGAGAGCTGCTCAGCTTTTTTGTTTGTAATATTAAAATTTGGTTTCATTGTATAGAGTTTAAAAAGACGAAGCAGTTTCGGTGTTGGACTGATACAGGTTCATGTTCAAGCATGAAACGTTAAACACATTATTTTAGTTTGTTCCTTCAGGATAACATTTATGATATTAACTTGAACAAATTAATTGAACAAAGAATTTGTTCATCAAAATCTTCTATACTATTGGACGTGTTGGATTTAAGAGATATGTTCTTGATTTGGCTCGTCAACACATTTCTCTAGTTCCTAAACCTAAACCTCATTTAAGAATTGTGTATGCTGAGATTGCACAATATATAAAAACATATAGAAATAAAGCCCATCGCAAAGCCAGGATGATTTTGAAACACTCCAATAAACTGTCTATGATCAAATAAGACAGGAAGTGAATCCACACATTAGAAGCTTGGATCAGAAGATGTTTTGGCAATTTTTTAGACAAGGGATTTTGATAGTTAATCAGTCTTCAAAATATTCGCCGATTTATTTTCTGTCAACCGGCTGAAATGATAAATTGTCTCAGTTCGACAAGACAAACATTCCATATATTTCTGTGTATATCTTTTCAAAAGCATGTACCAAATTTTTCACATTTTCTGTTACTTCAGATCCAATCTGAATAGTTTGCACTGTCGGTCTTCAGGGCACCCTAACTAAGCTGCTTTGAATTTTCCATATTTAACATATCACTAATAGACATATTTGACAGGCTTACCCAGTGATCATACATTTGAACTCATTTTTGTTATTCCCACATGAAATAAAGAGACATCCAGGATTAGTTTGACCAGATTCCATCCTGATCTGTAACAAATATTGCCATTGAAGGGATAATTGTCAGCTGAGCAAGGTGTAAAAACGGGCCGGCCTTAAGCCGAGGATGGAGCGTCGGTTGGTTAATAACTCTGTTGTTTACAGTTATGAGGAGGACGGGGGGGTCAACAACACAAGAACATATTGCCCAGCAGATTGCTGTGGGCCAAACAGAGCAGGACATTCAGCTCTCTGTGCGAGACATACGTGTCCAACACAAGACTGCTGCTGCTAATTGGTTATTTATTTAAGTTTATATTACGCTGTTGTCTAATCCCCCTATCTCTCTAATGCTTTTGTATGTGTAGCGATAAAGTATAACTGTGTCGACGAATGTGTTATTTTAGTGTTTGATATAAAGGGGATTCATCAATTTGAATTGAGGACAGTGTGAAGTACAGTCTGACACAGACACACAAACACAGACACATGTAACAATGGCAGCAATGGTAATATACAAGGTAATACATTCTCTCAGCTAAGAAAAGTATCATTTTATATTATTTTCCAAGAAGGCAAACTAAAAAACTTCTAAAAGGAATGCTGAAAACCTAGAAAATAAAAGAAGAAGCTATAGAATTCCATAAAAAAAGTGATTGAAAAAGCTATAATCACCTTTAGAAAACATAAACTAATCTGGAGAAGATGAAATGAACCAACAACCATGATAAGGCAGAACGGTGCCTGAGGAAACTAAAAACCAAGATGAAAAGGTTGTGAAACAACCAGGAGAAGCTATAAAACAACATAAGGAAGCCAAAGAACAGCCTTAAGAAGCTATAAAACGACCAAAAGCAAGAAAATAAACAGCAAAAGCTGGAACGCAACCCGAGGGAAAAACAATCAGCCGGTTGTTGTCTAGGAACTACATAGTACAAAAAGAAACCATGAAAAACTAGAAAACAAACAAGGAAGCTCGAAAGCAACCAAAAGATAAAGAGCAGCCATGAAAGGATTTGAAAAATACAAAAGTAAGCTACAAAACAACCAGGAGAAGTTAGAAAAAATAAGCAGGACCTGGAACACAACTGAAGAAAGTAAAAAACAACTGTGAAAAACTACAAAGCTAATAAGGACATTTGAAAACAACCAGTAGAAGAAGAAAGTAGACAGAAACTAATCAGAAGCAACATGTTACTCAATTTCAAGATGGTTGCGAAGACAATCAAAAACATCTTTTATTGTGCTTAACTTTAGTTGATTACAAGACTTATGATAAAGAATGAATCTGCATATGCTAATGAAGCAGTTGTTGATGACTGTAAGGAGTGAAGAGTCAGTAGTCAGTGACTATAAAGAACAGTCAATATAACAGATTTATCAAAACTTGTGGGTCACCGCCACCACCAGAGGTCCTTGACAGTCATAAATGAGAACAAAAAAATTTTTTTGGCTGAAAGGTCCAGTAGTATGCAAGATTAGCCGTGGACAGACACACACACACACACACACACACACACACACACACACACACACACACACACACACACACACACACACACACACACACACACACACACACACACACACACACACACACACAAACACATACACATGATCGTCCCACAGGTTTTACGCCTGCTGCAGAGATAATGAAATGTTTGAAAGTGTGATAGCTTAAAATGGAGGTGGCAGGTTTGGTCCCGACAGATGATCAAATTTATTGTTCCCAACTCAAAGACTTTTCCATGTTGGGTGTGCAGATGGGCAGGAGCTGAATGTCTGTGTGATCTCTGAGTAAACCAGCCTGTCTTATCAAAGAAATCCATGTAAACTCCCACAAACATGTCCAACACCCTCCACAACCAAATTACATTTCTCTTAGTGTTATATGAAGGCAGTGTACAATTAAAGGGGCATTCCACTAATTCTACAAGTCAGGAGGAGTCTCTCCACCTGTGATAACCGTTATGTAATGACTTCGCCTGATGACATCATAGATCATACTCATAAACAACATTGTGTGGTCACTTTTTAAGTCTGAATCGGAGCAACACATCATCATGTCTCGTAAAAAACGGAAACCTTCCTGAGTTTAGAGAAATGTTAGCACTTTAGTATTACTAGTATTACTTTTTATTCTGGGGAAAAACACTCAGCCCTTCTACACCAAAACATCAGTTAGGCATTCACTGTAGTTCCCAAGATGCACTGCTGTCATATATCTGGGTCAGATGGTGTACAGCTCAACGCCATATGTCTGTACTGTAGTGAGGCCACAGGGAATTGTGTGTGTGTGTGTGTGTGTGTGTGTGTGTGTGTGTGTGTGTGTGTGTGTGTGTGTGTGTGTGTGTGTGTGTGTGTGTGTGTGTGTGTGTGTGTGTGTGTGTGTGTGTGTGTGTGTGTGTGGAGATGACTTGGGGGAATATGGGCCTGGTTTTTCTGAATCAAGCTCCGTCTACACGTCTTCATGGGTGGGGTTCGTTCTGTTTTTTTTAACAATTGGTTTTCTCACCTAAAAAAAACAAAACGTCCCTTTCTCCTATTATTCAGATTTTTTTTTAAAGGTTGGGAGAACAAATATTATAAACAATTACAAAATATTTTCTCGAAAAATCACATGCACTGATGTTATAAACAATTCAACAGCACAAATGATTTGAACACAGAACATCTAAGAGTGTCTTAAAGACAAGTCCAGGGTAGACGGATGTGTGAACAGAATGTGAGAGGTTCTTTTCCTGTCTCCCACCTAAACTCAGCCTTGGTTTCTTTGAACCATGAACATAATCCTTCCAAAACCTTAATACAAAAGCTTTACTTAGCTAAACTTAAAATATTACTCTAGTACTACTAACTATCGCTCCATGTATACAGGATGTCTGAGAAAATGTGGTTTCCAATCATGTGTTGTGTTACAATTTATTGTATTCCAGAAAGACAGTATATGAACCAATGAAATTGCCCTAAATGACTGTCATGGCCATAGTGATGTATGGGGAGTGTTTTAGTTTGAAAGGCCTCTCTGGTATTTTCATCACTTGATACAAGAATCATTGTTGCGTCAAAAATACACCACATATTCAGGCATTCTGAATACAAGATATTCAAAATTGTTTCTATCAAATTTAATAATTAATTTAGAGTATATTGACTAATCTTACTTTTAAAGAATTGCATTAATTTTCAACAGAGACAAGAGTTATACAATTTACCATCATATCCACTGCACAGACAGAAATGAAAAATAAAATAAGAATATAATGATACTGAAAATATAAAGTGAAAAATAAAACATGAATGATAATATTAACTGAAAAAATATGAACTGAAAATTATATAAGAATAGTGACAATATTAACAAAAAAATAAAATAAGAACAGTAAAAATATTAACTGAATAATAACTAATAATGAATTAATCAGCCTAAGAAATATCCTGTGACCCTGTCTGTTAATCCAGGGACCCTACAGTATGTGGGATCATGTCCTAAATGTTGATAAATGTATTCGAATAATTTTACAGACAGAAAAACAGGAACACACACATTTCATCATCATTGTGTATGTCCCCGTCTCCTCATTCCATAAGGCTCAGAGAGTCCAAACTGAGCGCGCTCAGCTCACAGAGCAAAAAAATAATAACATTAAAAGTCATCAGCTAAGAGCTAATCCCACAGCGGCCTGTAAACATTTTAATTCCGTGGTGATTAGCAGCGATCCCTAAACCCCAGCCCTCTCAGTGCTCCCAGGCCCCGGCTCGTCTCCCAGCCCAGCCCTGGCTTGCCGTCCCTGGGGGAGGCGGCCAGGCGAGACCCTGGATTAAGGCCACTCAATGCTCTGGACCCTTTGAGCCCCGAAAGTTAAACCCCTGGATGCTCGCCACTTAATTTCTCTAAGTGGCATCGGCCTCCTTGTTGTAATGTTAATTAAAGTTGGATTTAATCAAGTGGCTCTTTGGCAAAAAAAAAGATTGAATTCCTGTTCTTTTCCTCTTTTTGTGTGTGTGTGTGTGTGTGTTGATTTATTTATTTTTTATTTTGGAGTCTTATCTATTTACATATTTATGTGTCCTTTTATTTTTGTGTGAGAAATGGATGTTGCGTTTGGGGGGAGGATGGGGATTTTACAGATGAACGAGCAGATGTTGCACTTCCTCAAGAGGGATTTATGTCAGGATAGGAAGACACACACACACACACACACACACACACACACACACACACACACACACACACACACTGGGCTTCATGTCATTATGCATGCATTTCAAAAACATCTACACACTGTAAAGACGAGACGAGACTAAAACGTTAATGTGCTGCTTTCAAGGAATCATTCAAAGTTCAATCCGTAGTAATGGACTGATGTCTTTGAATCTAATTGTGTTGTTTGTGGAAGCTCGCTGCTTTCTAAAGGAAGACTATGTAACATCTGAAAGAATAAGTAGCGCAATCTTTCTCTTTTGCCACAACAACCTTACCTTACCTTGGTCTGGTGGCAGTAGCTAATAGTGGCTAACATTGTTCTTCTCCTTGTGTGCTCACATCAAATGTGAAGTGAATTTTTTCTTCTTGTGTTACTTACACAAGTTTGACCGATGGATGAGTTGTGATTATTCGCATTACTTGTGCATGACATGCTGGAGAGGAGGAAGGCTTAGCTCCCTGTAGGTACCAACAACATTTCATCAACCTTGGCCAATATTACCACTATTGTTGCTTTGTACATCTTTTAAGTCCCAGATACATCGGAAAACCAAACAGCGTTGTGTCTTGGTTCATAACATTGTTGGCAGTAACACGTCTGCTGTATGAACCCCAAATAATGTGATTTCATTGTAATATGTTTTTTATGGGGAAAAAGGATGCTGTAATTACTACATAATGATGGTGATTGTAAAAAAAAGTCTGAAATTAGCATCTTTGCATTGACTTTGTATGTAATCGCACCACACGAAAAGTTCAGTTTGCGTTTAGATAAACTTTTATTGGCAAAAATGTTATTGGTTTTTATCACTATAGTATTACAGGAGGTAAACACTGTTCCTCAACCTTGGGTCCCATTCCACTCAATCAAGTTGCTTAAAAGAGTAAGAGTTTAAAAGAATCTTGGTAAACAACAGGAAATTCAATGTGCCGTTATCCTGTAATTACAACCTGTGGCCATGTGGTTGCTGTTTAGCAAAAGTTACATCGTCTCGCCTAATTTTTAAGTAAACTTCTTCTTTAGTTTCTTCCTTTCTTTTTCTATATGCATATGATATATGCATCGGGCATTATCTATAAAATGGCCTATATGGAATTTTTTCAGACACAACATTGCCATAAAGAAACCCTGCTCACTGATACGCATGGGAACTGAATGGCCAATATACAATGTCTGTTAAATCATCCACTACTAACCTGCTACAATTGCTGCTCAGGCTCTTTGCTAACTTTGTTGTTGGGGATTTGTTATTGTGTTCACTTCTTTCAGCATGCGCCCAAGCCTTCTTCCCTACAATCGCCATTTAGTCCTCACCAGACCACCAATGAAGAAGAGGCAGAGCAGGCCTGGAGGGCCAGTCATAAAAAAGGCCTGTCCCGCAAAACAAACCTGCACCGAGCTGGCAGCGTCAAAGAACTGATCACTAAATTCTCCGGTCCAGATCACGTCTCTCCCTCCGGTTCCCCACAGAGTCCCTCGCCTGGAACAGAACAAGTCCCAAAGTTCGCTCCAGCAGAGGCTCTCGAATCTCCGAAGTCCAAGTCGAGTCCTTCCACTTCCACACCGGGCAGCATCGGACAAGACGAGGATGCTGTTCCCAGCATCACTGTGACCCCTCCGTTCAGGGAAACCCAGGTTGTGGCACAATCGGCTCAGAGAGGCACCAATACCAGTACGATCACTGCGAGAATAGATTGTCCAGTAGGAGGCAGCGCTGAGAAGAAGGACTCAGAACCGAGGAGACAAACTCAAACCACAGAGTCTGGTAGAGACTCAGTGGCTGACTCCGGCATGGGATCGGTAAGCAAGTCCTTACCGACCGATTCGATGACCTTGCATGAAACGATAAGTTCTGCATCTTCTCTTCGTGAGGACAGCACGACAGCATGGCCCTGCAAGTTTTTAAAACAAAATCTCATGCATGATGAAAGTGCTGTGTTCAATCCGCATGATGACCCAAAAGCATGAAACCACGGCGCAATTCTAAAGCCTTCTTCAATCGTACTAATCAAACTGCCTAAAACTCTCTGGCCTCACTTACACGACTCTCTCTTCTCTTCGATTCTTTTCCTGTAAATGAGCATGTTGCAATTTTTTGTCATTGGTCTAAAATAATAACAACGACCTTCAAGCTACAAATGGTGATTTTTACAGCATGATTGCAATAATTGGGACCAAATTACAGTGATCAGGACACCTTTGTGCATTTTTGCATTCTGTTTGCTTGAGTTTCTGCATGATAATGTGCTTGGTGAGAAACATGACTCGGCTTATTTAGTTTATTGTGGAATATTATCCACAGTATGTGCAAAGATGGAACAAAGTCATTGGTTTGCAAGTCATGAAACAGTCCAAAGTCAAAGACCTACAAGGTCCAAGCTAAGCCCAAGTCCCAAACTTAGTGTTTCAAGTCTTAAAATATGTGTCTTATCTGTCTGTCTGCGCTGCCAAACATAACTTTCCCTCCTGCTCACACGTGACTGGCTGCTTTCTAATTGATTCAAACTATATTTGCTGACAGAAACAAAAGATTGATTTGCTGGACACTTAAAATTTGGGCTTTGGGAGAATATCTAATAACTCCAAGTCTAAAGGTCAGGTTAAGTCACGAGACTCTGGAGTTGAAGTCAAGTTGCAATCCTTTTTGTAATTTATAGTTACAGCAGGTTCACAACTCAAGTCTGTTATAAGGACAGTCACAGTTGGTGGTTAACCCTTTAATAAGCCAACTTACGCTACCTGTCCAGCACCAAACACCAGACAAACAAAGTTAGCGATTTGCTCGTTAAGATACATTTATTGGCTAAAGAAGCAGATATTATATATTATATATTAATGGTTTCCTCTTTTTCATCCTTCCTTCCCTGCCCTCTGCCCTTCCCCTCCAGGAGTCTGAATTGGATTTGAACAAGCAGTCGGACAGTCTGTCAGAGGAGGAGCCCACCACACCCCGGGCCGTGCCAACCAGCCAGAACCCCAAATATCAGCTGTTCCTCAACAACGAGCACAGGACCAACGGGTTGAGTGGCAGGGATTCAGATGGTCCAGGAGTCGGCGGGATGGTGGGGGAGAACAGCCCCAGGATGTCCCGATGGGAGACCAACCGGCTGGGGACGAACCACTACAAAGGGTCCCTGGAGTCCCTGGCCTCGCGGGACTGGGACACTATGCCTGACAGGGTAGGTGAGGCGGACTGTGGACTCTTGTATGTGTGTCTCAGATCAGTTAGTCTAGAGTTTTTCTGATAATATCTGTCATATCTGTGATTCCTGAAACAGAGAACCAGTTATTAAACAGTGCCATCTCCTGGACAAACCACAGCTTTAAGGCCTCTTATTGCCCACACACTGCAATACCTCCACCTTATTATTGATATTGGAACCTAGAAGAATTTTCTTAAAAACAAGTGAAACAATCTGCACGTGCAATCAAATGTAAAAGTGTTATTTTCCGTCATTCTAGTGCAGCAGTGTTATTCTGTCTTGTTTCAAAAGGCAGAAAATAAATTCTTGAAACAAGTTGATCTTTAACTGCTGACTTTTAGGAATCGATAATGAGTCAAAGTTACTAAGTAAAGTGGAGATGTTTTGTGTGTTTATTACAAACTTTAATACCTGAATTTTTCACTTATGTCTGGTTTTCAATATTTTTGTCTTTAGATAGAAGACACTCAACAATTAGTTCAAGGTTTCATGTTAATTTAAGAACTCTCTTATTCTGAATCTAATTAAGCACACTTTTTAAGAAATATGGCACTTTCATAATGCATTTAAAAAAAGACACAATTAGCAGTCAGTAAATGCCAAAAAAAAATATATAAATCTTTATGATGTCATAAATGTATGTGTTCAGCATTAGTATAATACAATGTTTCCTTTCCAGTTATTGAACAGCACCATCTCCTGGACAAAACACAGATTTAAGGTTTCTTCTTGGCCGACCTGATTACCTGACTTATCACAAAGTTCAAGAGTTTCTCAACTTCTTCTTGGCTGTTATCACATTTTGAGATCCTATAATTCAAGTCCTCTAGCAGTAAAATTCTAATGTCTAATAAAGTCAAGGTTGAGAAACTCATCATTGTACAATGAAACAATTATCCGACATCAAACGTAATCAATATAAACACCTTTAATGCAATATGACATGTTTAAATGACGATAAATTTTACAAAGACAAGTATTTTCTTTACATGTGCATCTACTATGAATTAATAAATTCAAGCAACAATAATTTACCACATATAATCACTTGTTAATAATTATAATAATAATATTAAATCGTCATTGTTTTTAAATAAAAAACGTCTATTACTTTGATTATAATTCTACCATTAGTAATTATATTTCCTGTTGTTGTAGTAATCTATATGTGAAAGAGCTCCACTGTAAAACTTAACATGCCTCTTCATCATAGGTTAAGATGTTTTTGATTTTGAAATTTTAAGTTTTTGCATCTGATTAAAATTATAATTTAAAATAAGTTACTTACTAAACCAGCAGTTTTCAACATTTGCTTTGTTTCTTATTATTTTATCTTGAATTAAGAGCAAAACGTGATGACTGCAAACAGTTGATACCATCACAGGCACTTTCAGTTCCATCAGGGAACCTTACTTTCGAGCAGCAAAAATAATTGCTTTTGTTGCAGTTTTCTCATGAGCAAGAGAAACAAAAATTAGAACTGGAGAAGCAAAGGATGGAGATGGAAAAGCATAAGCTGGACGTGGATAAGCAAGTGGCAATTGAACGGTTGCGGCATGAGACAGAGCAGGAAAAGATAGCGCTGCAGAATGCAAAGTTAGGGTTAGTGAGAGATGGTAAGCTTTCTGGGGATGTTTTGCGAGTGGAAGGAAGTTCATCATTGCCGTCGCAGTCTCCTGATACTGTGAGCAGTGCGTGTTGTCAGGAAATATGTTGTCAGGGATAATCCTGGCTGAATCTACACTTCTGAATTGGCCTTCCGTCTGCACTTTGATCGTTGTCTCTTCTTTTATTGTTCTGTTGTTAGTATAAAATCACAGTCTTCTTGTTCTCTTGTTTGTGTGTTTACAGTGTGGTGTTGTTGACAGCCCCCCCAGGGTGTTCAACAGTCCGTACGCGACGACGTCCTCCGTAGATTACAACCCCATGCACCGAATGTCGGAGTTCAAGGTTTGTAGTGGAAACTACAGATTTCTTATTTCTATATTTTATGTGGATTTGTTTTTTTCTTAGTTCGTCACTTATATGTTTTAATAATAATTTCAACGTCACATAAGGATAATACATTGATACCAAAACAGCCAACAATATTTGGATTTAATATATTATATTATCCACACACATTCTCAAGCCTTGAAAGAAAGTGAGAATTTTTTTTTCTGGTGATCCAAGTACGATTTAAATAGTTTTCTCTCCTGTGTTTATGACTTAAGAACAGGTGAAATAATCTTTTGTCAGTACGATCTTTCCATGTTTAGCATTAATGTTTTTATTCTGTCAGGATCATTTTGTTTTTGTTGTTGTAATACTCATTTCGGTCACATGTGACAGAACCATTACCTCATGTTCTGGACCAAAAGCATTCATGTTTTCCTTAATGGCAGAATAGTGCAGATTAAAATACATTTCTAGCAAAAAAGAAAGATATCACTGTATTCTTAAATAACTTGCTAACACACAATATATGTAGCCTCGGCTTGTGTGGAGCATGCATGGAGGAATTAAAAGAAAACATGAATGCTTTTAGTCCTATTTCAAAAATGGGGTGGTGGTGCACTTCATGCTCTTATGGCCGAAATGAGCATTACGCAAACAACACGCAAAAATGATGCTGACAAAAAAAATCTTTCACTTGTTTTCACAGATTGAAAAGCGTAATTTATAAAATTGGTCCTGGCAATTCATTTTTTACATAAAAAACAAAACATAAGGAAATTAGAAAGCTGGCATACACTTTTTGTCACCTGTTCTTAAGTCATAAACACAGGAGAGAAAACAACTTGGATCCGACTTAAAAATAGATCACCAGGAACAAGAAAATTCTCATTTGCCTCTCAGGGCTTCCGTCCACATGTAAGCTAGCAGGGACACTCACCCTCCTCTGCCCCCTCCCCCTCCTCATCTCCAGGTTCTTGGTGGACTGTCTCCTTCCACCTCAGAGATGAACCTGTACAGCTTCAACAGTCGCAGCACCAGTCCAGTGGGTACCCCGTCGTCAACTCCCCCGACCCCGTTTCTCCGCCTACGACACTCTGCTGAGGAGGAGGGGCGAGGTCAACACCACTGTACGTTTACTCACACACACACACACACACACACACACACACACACACACACACACACACACACACACACACACACACACACACACACACACACACACACACACACACACACACACACACAGAGAAAACACGCTCTCTATCATCACGTCCATTACATGGTTTTTTTCATATTTCATTATATCTCTTTTAGCAGCAACAGTTGGCCCCCACCACCCACTACAGTATGCGCTCTGCCACTCTGGGAGCGCCCAATAAAAAGAACTTCATAGAGGAGCTGACCAAACAGATGGACGCCTGCCAGAAGGTAGGCCTCCCCTGATTCATTTTGAGATAAACATGTACTTCTGCTGTAAAAAAAAGTGGTTTATGACCACAAGTAAGAATGTATTTTGATGGTGTGTGTGTGTGTTCTCTCCAGCGTAACCAGTTTCTAGAGGCAGAGAGTGTGGAGATGGAGAAGGAGAGGAACCAGATAAGGTCAGACATGATGCTATTTTTCTCTCTTCTAATGTCCCTCTTTGGTCGCTTGATTTCTTTTTTTTGGTTCATCTTAACGCAAGCAGAGAGTCTTGTTTTGTTGATCTCCATTGGTTGAATTTGTCACCTCGCTTCAGTGATGTAGAGAAGGTGTGTCAGAATACTGTCACATCACTGGTGAGTGCGGTTGTGGGTGACGGATTAGAAACCTAATCCAAACCTAATCAGCAGTTACTGCTTGACCAGTTTGTGTGATGCTGGTGTCACTCTTTGAAGGCACACTAAACATTTCTTTAGAGAGTAACTTAAAGTCAAGTTGCAATGAAAAATGCCTTTTTAACCCTTAATTTCTTAGTATTTCTATGTCAAAATCCAATGATCTTTTCTTCCTGTATTCTAAATATGATGTGCGCTTATGAGACTTGGTACTAACCAATTTTAACCAATACTATCATGACATACGTCCATGCTCTGCTTCACCCCCGGTGTGTGAAGGAGAGGTACCGCAGGTCCTTCCTTCCTGCCGCTGTCAGGCTGCACAACCAGCTCTGCTCCCAGCAGACCACATGACACATGTGCAATTCAATACACTGTGCAATTATAGCTTTAATCGTTTTTTCTGTCTGTAAATATAATATTTGAGTTATTGTTGATTTTCTACTGTTTTTTATTGCTTATTTATAATACTTGTTTTTTTATTTCATTTTTATTTTTATCTTGTCTTTCTTTTACTATGTCTCTTGTGTGCACTTTACCCTATGCTGCTGTAAGCCTGCAAATTTCCCCGCTGCGGGACTAATAAAGGATTATCTTATCTTATCTTATCTTATCTACTACCGTTTCACTTGGACCTTAACAATGAGCTATAAAGCATTGTTTGAATTGTGTTTAACTCATTGTAATTTGAAGGTTTTTTGCTCCCCCTGACCACACCCCCAACTAATGTCAAAGTGTGCTGACCCCACCCTACACTTCAGTACACTTGAACTTCACCGCGGCCAGATGAGAAAGGGTTTCTCGGCGGGATGCTCAAACCCCGGTTGTTACTTAGCTTCCCTCCCCTCTTTAATCTCTGTCTGATAACTGTCTCCCTGTGCAGGTTTGAGATGCGCGGCCTGCTGGTGAACAACGAAGACCTGCTGAGGACCAACGCTCAGCTGACCAATGAGATGAAGAGGATGAGAGAGCAGATGATAGAGATGGAGAGGGAGAACCAATCCACTGGCGAGAAATACAGGGAGATGGAGGTGTGAGCGGTTTGATGGATGGATGTAATTATACTGTAGTATAATTGTATCCAATTACCCATGAGCTTTTTTTCATGACTGACTCTTTCTTGTTCTCTGCAGATTGAGGTGAAGCAGGCCCGGGACATGATGGTGGAGGCCAACACTCAGGAGTACGCCTTCAGTTTTCTCCAGCAGTCCCTCAAAAACAAGATCCATGATGCTGAGGTACACAGCAGCTTCTGACATCTAAAAAAAACAAAACGTTCACTTCTCTTTATTTACTGTCCAACAACAACAAAAACTGCAACTGTTAAAACCATGCAACTCCAGAGCTGTTCTCAAACAATGTTTGCAGCTATACCTAAGAGAAGTATTGCAATATAAATCGATTATATACAAAATCAATTTGTATGTATTTCACATAATCCTGAGCCAGGACAGATGACGTAGTATAAAGAGTAATAATGTATGCATAAGGAGGAGGTTTGGGTGGACAGGGTTATTTTAGCAGGTGTAGTTATTTAACCCAAATCCCCAATCTGTGCCTGAAACTAACTAAGTAGTTTTGTGGCCATAAACACTTTAGGGGCTTGCACAGGTGCACTGATTGCTTCTGTTGCTGGACATTCAGGGAAAAAACGCACAAAAAGTAACAAAATAATTTATCGTAAGATATCATCCAAAACCACTGTATGAGGATGAGTGGATCTCCAAAACATCAGGCTTAAGAAATACTGTCCTGTATTCATTTCGATTCAGAATTCAGATAATCCAATGGCTTCTGAAAGTATATATTTGGTTTGAGAATTACTTTCTCAACCCATAAAGGAACACCAAATCCTTCATCTACTCTCATAGAGCTTGTCTAACAAGGCAATGTTAAAAACACAATCTAGAAAAATCTAGAACTTTCATTTTGTTGTTTTTCACAGTCCAATAGTTTCTGACTGCTGATGAGCTGATAAACTGAGGACCACATGGAATTGTTGGTTGTAGTTACATATGTGCATTCCAACATTGTACCTGGTCCATTGGCAAGAAAGAACTCTGGAAAAAGATGGAGGTGTAAAAAAAGCAAAAAAAAAAAGCATATTGTCAGTTTTTACATTGTTTTCTTTACTTTCAGTCAGCCATTTGTGTCATTCAATTTCTATGTAAATCAACAAGCACACAAACTTACCGTTGATCCCTACATGATCAGTAGATAATCTATCACAGTCAACATGATGGCTGGCTTTATTTATCAACATGGGAAGCAGTTGTGAGAGTTGAAACAAAAGTTGTCCGTCTGACATTAAGACACACACATTGTATGAGGAGGCAGAGGTCTGAACTGTGTGTGTGTGTGTGTGTTGTGTGTTCAGGAGAACCTGGAGAAGCAGACGCAGCACGCCAAGACGCTGTCTGAGAAGTTGTGGCTGGCAGAGAGACAGCTGGAGGAGCTGGAGGTGGTCAAAGACACCAGAGACAAGAGGACGTCTGAACTGAACAGCACCATCCTCAGGCTGGAGTCAGAGGTACAGACACTGAGAGGCTCTGTGAATATTCAGACAGAGAGAAGAGACTTGCTGTGCTCCGACTGAGAGACTATCTAGGTTACTCTTGCAATTAATTGGAATTAGTTGTTTTTCTTAGTATCATCCTTTACAAGTACCTTCCTATATATTATTGGACTATTGGACTATTTGAATAAAACGAAAACACAGAATTAATACTTGCAACAGAGGAATCTTGAGATTCTTCTTTCATTACTGACGTAATGCTCTTATTAAACTATTGAAAATGCAAAAAATCTGCAAAATCATCAAGATAAAAAAACAAATTCAAAACAAGGAATGACAACCAATAGTTGAATTAATCTGTTTAATTCTCGTCAATTAACAAAATGTGTATATGCATCCATTTCTGTAAACAAATACCCTAATTAAAACCAGTGGATACAAGCTCATTTTTCCTAGGAAACATTTTTTAATTGGTTTGTTCTTTTTTACAAGCAGCACGATACAGTACTGTTTGCAAAATTTGCAGAGCCCCAAATGCAGAGTCAAAACTGCCTCTGGTCACCAAAAAGAGGTTGATAAAGGTCCTGAATATCACAACACTGCTAGTATAAAGGATGTCTTCCCTTAGGTGGCACTCATTCTGATCTGCCTGCCAGGTAAGCACAGATGTGTGTATGTACCTACTAACCATATGGTCCCGTGTGTGTTTCCAGCTGGGCGAGGCCCTGCTGGTGTCCACGCAGGCCTCAGCTGAACTGAACCTGCAGCACAAGCTGCGTGAAGACAGCCAGCTGAGGGTGGAGGAGCTGGAGGAGTCTCTGCTGGAGAAGGACCAGGAGATGCAGCGACTGCAGACCATCGTCGGCAGACTGCAGGGAGAGGTACGCTCACCTGTACAATGCTAATAAATGTAACCAACTCAAACCAACATGCTAAATGTTAACCTGGTAACATGCATGTAACATATTCTATCCCGTATGTTGTTGTTTTTTTGCATGCGTGCTTGTGCAGGTCTCTGGTAAGCTGATTGATAAGGAGCAGACGCTGGAGGAGGAGATCCAGCTGAGGGAGAGGATACAGCTGCAGTGTAAACAGGCGGAGAGGACAGTGGAAGACCTCCAAATGGAGCTGCAGAGCACCAACCAGTCCAGAGAGGAGCTGGCCAAACAAGTCAAACTGGCTCAGGTACTGGATGAAATCATTTGATAAGCTTTGAGGTTTCAATGACACAGCAAGTGCATTATTGTTATTTCATTTCATGTTTAACATTCAATGAATAATTAGGCAATTATTAAAGTAAATGGAGTTTTTTTTTATAATGGTATTTCTTTCAGTATATTTCTGTGGGTAGCACTTTTTTATTATTATTTTCTAATCCCATGAAAAGACCAACACCATCATTGTGGTGTTTCATGATTTTTTACTTTCCACTGTTGTTCATGTCAGCCCATTGGTTCCTACTGAAGACTGAAGTCTTTTCAGTTTCCCAGATCGGCTGGGCACTGTACTTTTTTAGCAAAAATTATCCAAACATGGTGAAATTGTGCATTTGTGAGGGACTATTTTCATATGCGGATTAATACACATTTGGTTCTCTAGGAAGCATTTACAGCAGCAGGACAGTGTATGTGGGACTGAGTCAAAATAAACTAGTGTGTGTGCGTGTGCATAGTAATGAAGTGTGCATAGTAATGAAGGAACATGTCACCCAGTGCAACAGTTTGGCTCATTGATGTGTTTTATAGTTTTGGACAATGGAACTATATGGCAGAGAGAATATAGACATATCAGACATAATACACTTGTAATAGTTGTTAGTGGATACATTCATTGTTGGTTTGTGTCTCTTCATGGGATTTGTTGACTATAAGAAAAATATAGAATATCAATAGACAAAAACATATATAATTATCAACTTGTATCTCAAAAAATAGCATTTTTCCCCGGAATGTTTCTTCCTTGAAGTGAACTCTTCCTATTTCCAGCAGTAGTTCAAACAGTACCCACAGTGTGTTTGCATACCTGACCCAATGATTCAAACAGAGATGTCCACTTGAATTAATCAGTCATGCAAACCATCAGAGTTTGGGGTTAATGAGGTATTAATTATGCAAATCCTGTTCAAGCAATCAGCGTGCTAATTCCATAATCCTAAATATTCATCATGTCGCTATTTCTGAACATACTTAATCTGTGCCGTTTCTAAATAGCCTGAATGTTTTTCAGCAGATAGTTGACCTCAGATCAGAAGCCGAATGGGGAAAAAAAATCTAGTTTTATGACATTGAGTTGTTATTTTTGGACTCTCACAGGAGAAGATGATCGACCTGGAGAGTGATCTGGAGGAGCTGCATGACAGCGAGCTGAGATGGGCCAGCAAACACAAGAGAGCTATTGAGCAGGTAAACACACCGGAAACAGGAAGTGAGCTAACTTTATCACTTACATGACAACCGTTTAATCGATTTTGGCTGACTTTGTTCGGCTGGTTATTAAGACATTTATCCGTGTGTTGGCCCTCAGATAGAGCAGCTGCAGCAGAAGTTGATCCAGGAGAAGGATCTGAACGACCAGCTGGAGACTGAGAAGTCCGCAATGGAGAGACAGGTACAGTGTGTCTGTGTGTGTTTGTCTGTATGTTTTCACTTCTTGAAGTCTACATTTTAACCCTCTTTCTCAATACCTTTCTCCAACTCTCAGGTACAATAGATTATGATACTAATTGGGTTCTTAGAAAATTGAAAAAAAAAAGGTTTTCATATCTGTTTTTTTTTTTTTTCTTGACACATTATTAAATAAGCATCTTTCAATCTGATTCTTCTTCTTATTGTAAAAAATGAGTGCCCTCTGATGGTCAAACTGGAGACACTGTTTCTATGTCTTTGTCATTTCTGGACTGCAATTTCTTGTTACTTATCGGCCTACATATATGCAGTTATATAAACTAATGTGTTAATGAACTTTGAGTCAAGACAAGGGTTTAAGAATTTCAAGTATGTAAATAACCAATAAGAGGAGGAAAAAGAGGAGCAAAGGTAAATCAAGCAAAGTGCTTGTAAGATGATTCAAATTTATTTGTAGAACGCTGTACCATACAAAAGCAGTTCTACAGGGCTTTAAAAAAAAAAAAAAAAAAAAAGAATACTGTGTGTTCTTTTAAGAAAATGCTTGAGTCAAAAGGACATTTATTTGTTTGCATTTAAAAGAACACTTTGTATTCCTAATCTCCAATAAAAATACCTCTCTGTGTCTGTAGCTGCGTGAGCTGCGTCTGGAGGTGGAGGAGCTTCAGAGCTCCAGAGTTCAGGAGGACGTCATCTCCAGAGCGGAGAGCAGAGTCAAAGAGCTGGAGAACACTCTGAGGACAGAGGAGAGGTCAGTCACATGACTTTTTAGACAAACATTAGGCCGTGTATCGCAGTGTTCGGTCTGTTTTTGTTAATGAGATATCTCTGCAATGCTTCGAGGGATTTCTGTAGATTTGGCACAAACAACTCATGACCACAGGATGAACCGATGAGACGTTGGTGGTCAAAGGTCAAGATCACTGTAACTTTCCGTCTTGCTCAAATTTGGCACAAATGTATGAACTGAAGATGAACTCAAGAACTGATATGTTAATTATGACAATTTCACACAAATGTCTAATAGGATAATAAGTGATGACATTTTGGACAGACATGGATGCAAACTGCAACTTGAGTGTTTTACGGAGGCGTGCAACCGCAAGGCTGTAATTCTAGTTGTAACATCTTTCTGAAAAACACGTGCCCAAGGCTTTCTTTCTGTGTTCTAAGGTCCGTTTCTTCCATGCAGTTCAGATCATTTAATCTGGAACAAGGGGAAAAAAAAACATTTTGTTCTGGGTTAATAAACAAACTATTAAACTTGTGTGGTGGATCAGTCTACTCAAGCAAGTTTCCAAAGTCTGCATATTGCAAAAAAAACTTGCTGATCTGGAAATGTGTTTGTGTTTTGTTCAGGAACAAGTCTGTCCTGACGAACACCATCACTAAACTGGAGAGGAGGATTAACGAGCTGAGCGATCAGATGGAAGAGGAACACAGGATAGCTACTGAGCAGAAAGACCTGGTAACACTCACACACACACACACACACACACACACACACACACACACACACACACACACACACACACACACACACACACACACACACACACACACAAACACAAACGCACTACCCTACATGAAGGCAATATTACAGAACAATATACACAATATTACCCTCTGTGTAGACAACATTTTATCCATCATGGCTGATTTGTACATGGTACGGAAGTCCCAGATATCCTGGGAAACTAAATGCTGGTGTGTCTGGGTTCATAACATCATCCGGAGGCGCTCTGTGAATTCCACCTAGCTGTATTCCATGTATCTAGCAAACGACATGTCGGCTGGTTTGTTACAGCTGTATGAACAAAAAGTAAACAGTTTTGCTGTGATTTAATTGCAATAACCTGATAAAAAGGATACCCAACTAACAACAAATTGATGCCTGATCTATCGGTGCCAGGCTTTACATTGTAGCTGCTCCATCAACAATGATGTCATATGGGCGTAAATAGGGCAGTATCGTTAATGTCTGTACCATAGACAGTCTGTACACTGTCTCTACACATAGTTTTGTCCAGCCCCTGTATAAGTATGAAGTTTCCTAGAGCTCTGGGTGCCCAACTACGGCTACAAAAGAGTAGGTAGTAACAACCTTGAGGTGTTTTCATGTCTCAGTCGTCACTGTGAACATGTCCGTCTAGTCCTCTCCGTCTGTCCAACCCTAAGCGTGTCTCTGTAATTGGTCCTCCAGATGACCCAGAGGATGCGTTCTCTGAAGCGTCAGCTGAACGAGGTGGAGGAGGAGGCGAGCAGGAAGGAGGCGCAGTACCGCCACACCCAGAGAGAGCTGACCGAGGAGAGGGAGACGAGCGGCCGGCTGCAGAGGCAGCTGCTCGACCAACACCTGCAGACAAAGTACGTGGTCTAATACACACACAAACACACACGCACACACACACACAAACAAATAAATAGACAGACAAGTCAGAAGTTCAAGTTGTAGAAGTAGCCATAAGCAATCGCTTTGTTGTGGAACTCCTTATCTGGTAACAAGGCGTGAAGCATCACTGTGGTTGCTATGGTTACCAGTGGCTAAAGAGGCACAAATAAACATATACTCTCATTCACAGTGGTATTATTATCATCATTGAACATAATAACTCAAAATGTCTCTCTGTCATTGTCCCTCTAACAGGCGTAAGGAGACCCTGACGATCCGTCAGACTCTGGATAACCTGAGGTTGGACCTGAGCGTCGACGACGAGGACGAGGACCAACTGCCTGAGCAGCAAACAAACAATGTCACCAAAGTCTAAACCCTCACACTCCACACATTCCCTCAATACAGATCAGGGCATAACAAGCTACTTCTATAAACTGACAGGGCGTCAGTGAGGTGACATGTGACCTTTTTCTAAAACGGCCCCTGCCACATATTTACAGTCATCTGGGAGGCGTCTGCAGGTTGCACGCAATCCATTCTTCAAAAAAAAATGTGATTGTGTGATCAAACCCAAAATTCCTTCAGGATATTTTCATTTTGCACTCCTGTGTTATGTTGAATGTTAATTAACACTGATCTTGTTATTTTTCCAAAATCTCCTTGAACATGTCCTAAAAAGGGACTGTAATCTGGTATTAAAACAGAGAAAAGTAATTAATTTCCCTATAAATATTTGGAATGTTTGCATGTTTTGACATTTTTATATGCACTGACTAAAAAAACGATTAATTGAAATTATTTGCAAGCTTACCAATTGAACTCTGTGTCTACAGTATATCAAATTACATTGTTTTTTGCAGACAACTTCTCAAGAAACTCTTAGGAAATTACAGACCCTACATATATATCGACCTCTTCTGGTGACCGGCAGGAATTGCAACAGTAAACTGTTTTTACCTTAAAAAAAATAAAAAAAAAAAAAAAAAGTACCAAAGAGCAGTGAAGTGAGAAACTCCTGGTGGACTCACAGCTTCGCTGTCAGAGTGACAGACACATCGATACACTCACGAACGATGAAGTCAGATGCCTCTTTTGACATGTTAAACATCACCTTTTCTTCATTTCTATTACATAGAATATTAAACATAATCGTGGTTTGCTTGTTTGCCAAAGGAAATAAATGTACAGGCGCATGGTGCAGAGAGATTGTGACATGCATAGAGGGAAAATTAACAAGGTTTATAAAGGTGCCTTGTAGTTTTGAAACTTTACGTTTTATTTTTCTTGTAGATGCTGTTAAAATAAGCTTTAAACAGCCTGAAGTGAATGTTCTACCAGTTCTACCAGTTACACAAAAGCATCATGGCCTTTAAGTCTAAACGGCGACTTTTGACTCTGGCAGACTAAAGGTCGCTGGTGTTTTGAGAATAGGACTCATTTTAATTTGTCTTTTAATTTTTAGAAAGGAAGGTGCATATTCAAAGACTCAGTGGTTCCTTGTATATTTGACAAATTTTGCAACGTTAATTTGGTGGGGCTTTGCTGACAGTTCTTTTGTAAGGAGGTTTGTCCATGTTAGTATTGGAACACATACCATGCTGGCACACAACATGCTGTAACTGCAGAGGGATCTTTGGATGTGATTGTAGCTTTTTTTGTTTCACACACAGAAACAATTATTTATATTGAACAGTTTTTTTTTCCATGTTTATGTTTTTATGATTCAAAGATAATTGAATTTTCTGTACATGCAATTGCTCGCAGGGCAAAACATAATTTTAGAGAATTAAATGTATATTTTAGAGTTTTACAGTTTTGGGGTATTTTAGGTTTTTTATGGGGATTGCTGCTGTATTGATATAACTTCCTGTGCCACCCACATACAGTATCTGTTCATGGGATAAGATTTAAGAAATACGATTTTTATTGTCAGTAAATAAGAAAAAGAAAGATAATCTCACATCACAATTTGCGTTGATCTTGATCTTTGTTATTTGGATTTTATCAAAATTAACTCAAATCCGAAAAAAAGTAATGTTCAATGAAAAAAAAAGTTTTTAAATGTTTAAAAGTGCAACTGCTGAGTGTTTAAACTCTCAGAAGTCGGATTAATGTCTTAATAATTTTGATCCAAGATGTGTGTGAATGCAAAGTGAGAAAGAGATAATAATAATAATAATAATAATACAAATAATAATAGAATGTTTAGAAACCCATTTATATGCCATTAGGTGTTCTGTATGCTGATATTTTGGAGGAAAAAATAGAAAACTAAGCATATGGACAGAAACATACATGACTGGGTTGTTAAATTCAAAACAAATATAGACTATGTCCCAAAAGTTAATCAGTACTAAAATAATTACGATTGAGTTGTGAGGAAATTAAACCCAGCCGTGTTCCAACAGTCCTCTGCATGTTCCCTGCTTGAAGGCCGTCTGTCAAGCACATGAAGCTATTACAGTTTGGATTTTTTGTTATGTTTACATTTGTTGGTGTATCTTGCTTTTTTGAAAATGGGAACATAACTTGCATTAAAGAGTTTCATATTTCAGCTGTTGGGAATGTGCGCTAAAAATTTTTTGGTTTATCATTTTCGTAACAAAAAGCGATCGTGTCTACAGATATGTAAAAACATAGATTTCATATTCTTATTTTTGTAAGTACACTCCACATTATACTGGTTCTACTGTTTTGGGGTATTTATTTTTCACATTCTCTCTTTTGGTGAGAAGTTTCTTAGAACAAGATGCAAATAAATTGTTCTCCACTGTGAATTCTGTGTGTCGTGTATTTTTTAGGAAAAATCTGTCTTCAAACGTCAATATTTTAAAAAGATATTAGTGATCTAGTATTTTGTCTCACAGGTGTTGCTAAATACCTTCACATAACTGGTTTGCGGTACATCTGGTACGTTGAGTAGGAGGCCAATTTCTTTTTCTACACGTTTTAGGAGTATTGTCTAAAATCCACAAAAATTGCTCTCAAAACAAACGACAATCAAAAAACTGCAAATGCAGTTGGTTGCGATGATGTTGGATAACAAAAACAAGCAAGTGTTGCCTGAACACACTATACTATAAACTTTTATGACTTTTTTAGATGTACTATACAATGATGTTTTAATGACTTCTTTTGACATACTATATTGTGACTTTAAAAAAAATTTTGGACATACTATTTTCCACTTTTTTGGACATACTATACTATGACTTTTTTTGACATACTATACTATTCTTTTTTTAAATTATTTTCACATACTGTACTATGGCTTTTTTGTAACATACTATACTATGACTTTTTTCGACATACTATACTATGACTTTTTTCGACATACTATACTATGACTCTTTCAACATACTATACTATAGAACAAAAACTCCCGCACACTGGCTTCTTCACTTGCGTATAAATGTATTTTAGTCACAACGTTTCAGTACGTAGACCTTCATCAGGTTATTTGAAGGTCTACGCACCAAAACGTCGTGACTAAAATACATTAGCCAGTATGCGGGAGTTTTTGTTCTATATTGTCTACCTAAGGTATTCTCCTACGCACCTGTCGTCCTACTGGAGTGCAAAAGTTTTGCTCTTTTTAACATATTATACTATGACTTTTTTCGACATACAATGCTGTGACTTTTTTTGAAATACTATACTATGACTTTTTTCCACATACTATACTATGACTATTTTCGAAATACTATACTATGACTTTTTCCGACATACTATACTATGACTTTTTTCCACATACTATACTATGACTATTTTCGAAATACTATACTATGACTTTTTTCGACATACAATACTATGACTTTTTTCGACATACTATACTATGACCTTTTTCGACATACTATACTATTCTTTAACTTCTTTTCACATACTATACTATGGACTTTTTTTTAAACATACTATATGACTTTTTTCGACATACTATACTTTTTTTTTAACTTCTTTTCACATACTATACTATGACTTTTTTTTAAACATACTATACTATGACTTTTTTTATACTATCTTTTTTTTCACATACTGTACTATGACTTTTTCGACATACTATACTATTTTTTTAAACATACTATACTATGACTTTTTTCGACATACTATACTATTCTTTTTTTAACTTCTTTTCACATACTGTACTATGGCTTTTTCCCCCTTTTTTTTAAACATACTATACTATGACTTTTTTCGACATACTATACTATTCTTTTTTTTAACTTCTTTTCACATACTGTACTATGGCTTTTCCCCCTTTTTTTTAAACATACTATACTATGACTTTTTTCGACATACTATACTATTCTTTTTTTAACTTCTTTTCACATACTGTACTATGGCTTTTTTCCCTTTTTTTGACATACTATACTATGACTTTTTTCGACATACTATACTATGCTTTTTTTAACTTCTTTTCACATACTGTACTATGGCTTTTCCCCTTTTTTTAACATACTATACTATGACTTTTTTCTCGAAATACTATACTATGACTTTTTTCGACATACTATACTATGACTTTTTTTCGACATACTATACTATTCTTTTTTTAACTTCTTTTCACATACTGTACTATGGCTTTTTCCCCTTTTTTTAACATACTATACTATGACTTTTTTCGACATACTATACTATTCTTTTTTTAACTTCTTTTCACATACTGTACTATGGCTTTTCCCCCTTTTTTTAACATACTATACTATGACTTTTTTCGACATACTATACTATTCTTTTTTTAACTTCTTTTCATATACTGTACTATGGCTTTTTCCCTTTTTTGTAACATACTATACTATGACTTTTTTCGAAATACTATACTATGACTTTTTTCGACATACTATACTATGACTTTTTTCGACATACTATACTCTGACTCTTTCGACATACTATACTATGATTTTTTTCGACATACTATACTATGACTTTTTTCGACATACTATACTATGACTTTTTTCGACATACAATACTATGACTTTTTTCGACATACTATAGTGTGCCTTTTTTCCACTTTTTACGAAATACTATACTATTCTTTTTTTAACTTCTTTTCACATACTGTACTATGGCTTTTTTCCCTTTTTTTAACATACTATACTATGACTTTTTTCAACGTACTTTACTCTTGACTTTTATCCCTGTTTTTGATATACACTACTATGACTTTTTTCACTGTTTTCCACATACTATACTTTAACTTTTTCATTTTTTTGACATACGTAACTATAACTTTTTTTGACTAACTATACTCTGACTTTTTGCACTTTTTGTGATATACTATAGTATATTGTGACTTTTTAAAACTATTTTTGACATATTATACAACTTTTTTTTCCAACATCCTATATTATGACTTCATAATTATTGTCGATATACTATGACAACTTTTTTTTACGCACTATACTATAGTGTTTTTATGACTTTTTCACATATGTTTTGATTACTTTTTACTATGAATATTTATGATTTTTTTTAACATACTATACTATGACTTCATTTTCACATTTTAGATATACTATATTATGAGTTTTTTTTAGGATTTTCTTCGAAATACTATACAATTACTTTTTTGACACACTATGTAATGACTATTTTATGAGGTTTTTTTTACTTACCCCCATCCTATGCCTTTTTTTGAGATACTATACTATAAAAAGAGCAAAACTTTTGCACTCCAGTTGGACGACAGGTGTGTAGAAGAATACCTTAGGTAGACAATATAGAACAAAAAACTCCCGCACACTGTCTTCTTCACTTGCATATAAATATATTTCAGTAACAACGTTTCAGTACTCAGACCTTCATCAGGTTATTTTGTGAGATAAGAGATACTTTTCTATGACTTTTTTGACACACTGTACTATCACGTTTTTATGTACTTTTATTGACTATGTAGCGGACATCCACTGTGACATTATAAAAAAAAAGTGTCAATGAGAAGATCTAAACCTATCAACTTCCTTCAGGAACTGCTCTCATGACCTATAAAGGCACTAAGTGGTTTCTCCCCTGTGCCTGGCTATCTGAAGATAAGACTTGGGGCAACTCTTTGGGTGACCCCATGTTTTATGACCACACCTTTCTGGGTTTCATGAGCATTCACATTCCTGAGGACAAAGAAGAGCATCCAATTGTAATAAACAAGTTAAAGAAACTTTTACTTGCTATTTTAGTTCTAGTCATACTAAGTTCTTTTATTTTATAATCTGTATTAAAACATCTGAGTTTATAAAGTTATGGATAGTTAACTTCATGATAGCTAACTCTGTCTGCAATTCTCTTAGTTTCCTGCCATATAGCCTTATCTCAACCCCAGCATAGGAACAAAATGGGGGGAGAGATGTTACTAGACCAAGTAAATTTAAGTTGCGTTATAAAATAATCTTAGATATAAATATCTTAGAACAAAAGATCTCAATTAGATTTAACTTAAAACCAATATAAAGATGCTTCCCAATCTTCCCTGGCGCTTCTCGAACGCTCAGCTGCTGAACGGTGCCTAAATCATTTGAACTAAATTGAATGTAAAACGTCAATCGACGAAGTAGATTAATCAGTCAATGATATGAGTCACTGATGTTTACTCTTCATTCTATTCTTTATTCTTTCCCTTTATTCTGTTTATTTTATGTTTAGTAGTTTAGTAATGTAGTTTGTCTTATAAATATTTCATTATAAAGAACTTGATCGTTTGATTTGTGTGTGTATGAAATAATAGGTCAATGTACACCTTGACAAGAACTCTGTAGTAACCCTGAGATTAAGATATAATTGATTAATATCACATTTTAAAGTTTTCCCTGTTTTTCCAAAATAGGGTGGCGTCCAACTTAAGTCCTATGTCAAATTCCATAAGGTAAACTAATGGTAAGTTCGAGTACCATCGTTCTTTTATACTAATTTAAGGGTTTTCTAAATCCTAATTGAGTTATTTAAACTAGTTACATATCCTGATACTACTTACTTTGAGTTATTAAATCTGCTACCAGCAACATACTATACTTTTACAGCTTTTGACATACTATAATATTACTTTTTACTGACTTTTTTCTATATTATATATATTTACTATATTGTGACTTTTTCATAATTTTCATAAATAAGTATAGTTTTACTTTTTTTAACATACTATACCATGGATTTTTTTGACATACTATGCTGTGGTTTGTTTTTATGACTTTCCTTCCTGACATGCTTGTGGGCTCATTCAGTACGCTCAATCTCTTTACATTATGATGAACTCTTAAACTGAGACAAAATAGTTAATGATTCCTGTAATTGCCACAGTGAATGCTGTTGAAAAAAATACATATCCAGACTGATTAGGACTTCAGAAGAGAAGGGAAGGATGTGGTGCTTCTGCTTCACTTCAGCTGCTGAGTATTTATGTCAGAGCTATTGTGTTGAGCTGTTACTGCTAATTGGGAATATCCTTAATACAGCAGGGAGGAAGCAGTTTGCCTGAGTCAGGGTTTCCATTCCCCTGAATAAAGTTCCATATAGTAAGAACTTTCCAAATGTTCCCGGGGCTAAAACCATTCCCTCCACTGTGCCTCCATGATTCAGAATGTGTACACCACAACCCCACCAGTAGAAGACATATGATACCCTCTAAACTTTAGAGGGTATCATATGTCTTCTACTGGTGGGGTAGAGCTGGAGACGCAACGGAAGGCGTGTGCGCAACTTGACAGTGTGCGCTACACAGAGCAGATTGACAAGTGTCTGTCAGAGTTTGACAAACGCTTTCAAGACTTTGCTTTACTCGAGCCAGTCACTACATTTATGTGCTACCCATTTCGGGAAGATATTGAGGTTGATTCACTCGCATCAAAAATTGCAACGCTGTTTCACCTGAACTCGTCTGGAGTGGAGGATGAGATTTTGACACTACAGGCTGACATTCAGCTGAAGTCCAGGGCTCATGGACAGTTTTGGAACTTACTCACAGAGGAAAAGTACCCAAACATGAGGAAATGTGCTACCTTCTTGACTGCATTATTCGGCTCTACTTATTTATGTGAGTCAGCCTTTTCCCACATGAAGAATATTAAGTCCAAATACCGTTCTACCATGACTGATGATCATTTAGAAGTCTGCTTGAGGCTGGCTACCAGCAGCTACTGTCCGGACTATGCAACCCTGGCTGATTCCATTCAGTGCAAGTCATCAGAGTAAGGTAATGACCAAAAATGTACGGAATTGTATTGTGCCATAAGAGTTCATGCAGTTATGCAAGGTATGCCAACATACTGTATATTGTAAATATAAAGTATACTCAGTATATATAAAAATAGATATTTAGCATTTTTAATGTAGGTAGATCATTTTGACTTGGTCATTTTAAAAGTAGCTCGCAAGCCGAAAAAGTGTGGGCACCCCTGCTCTAAAGCCTGTATGACGACATGTTTGCAGTATTGGAAGTGAGGTGAAAATACCAAAGCAATTTCTTTTCAGTTGTACATCTTAAAAGATAGTTTAAAAAAGATACCAAAGACACCCTGAGCATTTAGGATTCATCAGACACAATAGGATGATATGGAAGCTTTCTAAAAAAGTAAGAATTAAAAAAAGATAGTGTTCAACACTGGCTCATCTGTTCGGAGAAATTGTCACAAAATTGTGAAAAAGGTTTTAACCGGCCAATAATCAGTGAAGAAGCAGATAAACATGTGTTTCTGATGATAACACAAAATAAACAAATTGAAACCCCAGATGCTAAAATTGTGATAAAATAGTATTTATTTCACAGACAAGGAGAGGAAGAAAAAAAAAAACAGCTTATAGTGATATTTGTCGTACACATAAAGCAAAAAAAAAAAAAAAAAAAAAAAAAATATATATATATATATATATACATCTGAGAATGGATGCCTGAGTGTAATTTGAGGTTTCAGAACTAAAACCAACAGGCTCCATCTGCCATCACATACTGCAGAGGAACATAGAAAAACTGAGAATACCACAAAATTGTCGACCAAAACATAGAAAACACCACTAGTGTGAGACATAAAGATGGCAATCCATGATTACACAACATACAGACAGAAAACCGTACAGACAGAAAACAAGTCACTTTGAACCATGAATACAGGATGGACAGGGTGGAAACGGTCACTAATACTGCACACGGCCCACAAAATTCAGTCTCATGGAGGGTTTATAAAATGTAAGTAAAGTATCTTTGAAAAACAAATTTCTGTCTTTTACTTTGCTGTTCAGATTGGAAAAACATTGACTTTGTTACCCGTGAAACCGAGCAATTATGAAAAATGACTTAAATTATTTGTGCAGTTATGCTGTACTAAACAGCATTTAGTTCAAATGTGTGAGCCAGTAACAGGCTCATTATCTTGATTATGGTCACATTAGCCAGACCTTAAAGACTTAGTCAAGCATGGAAAAATTCATTCAATAGCCAGGTATAAGAACTGACAAGCATTAAAGGAAATGCGACTTAATATTTGGAGGTAATATTATGAACACTTCCATTCATTACTGGCCCATTCATTATCAATTTTTAAATCCTGTTTATAAGAATGAATTATGCCAATAACTTAGATTTAAAAAAAAAAAAAAAATGTCATTCATCTGCCTACAAAGAAATGAATGACAGGGAATATTAAAGTAAATCAAGTTGGGAGAAGACGTATTTCGTAAACACATTGCCCATACAGTAATGGTACAGTAACACAGCTTCATATAACTGGGGAGAAAGACACAATTGGGAAGGTTCTGCAGACATGGATCATTCTCAGTCAATCACTAATACTATTTTTTTGTGGGTAATCTCCCTTCATTAACTTTTGGGATTATAAAAGGCAACATTATGCTACACAAACCTCAAAAGCTATATCATTTGAGTATTAACTGGATATTTATTGCCATTTTTCTGATTAGATTTCTTGTAAAAAAATATTTTCAGTAAATAGGTTTCCCGATTTAATTGTATATAATATAAAGAACTGCAAAATGACGATGAACTGCTAATTTGTCCATTAACACAAGACCGAGTTAAACCATGTCCGTGAAACTTTCCCATATAATGTTTTTTTTACACACATATAAACATATCGTATGATGTCATACATTACTTTTTTCTTTTTTTGTGATATAGAATAATATAAAAAAAAAAGCTTCAACTGGATCCATGCATAATATGTGGAGCTAGCTTGAGAGAACATACAGTTGTCAAACTTAGATGCACCTTGTGTTTCTGATCAAAACTACACAGTCAGTCAGTCAATCAATAAATCAATCAATTAGTCAGTCCAATAGATGATAACTAGAAAGTTTTTGACAGAATAACATAACAAGAACTATGAATATTGAAGCCCCCCCCCAAAAAAATACGATTAAAACTTTGTTTTGAACCTTGTGGAGGTTAAAAAAATACTGCAAGTCATTTTTATGTTTTCTTAAACTAATGACTAAGTATTTCAAAATGACTAAGTAACGCGCCATAGTGATGAACTTTCTTTAAAATAATGACTTATTTTAAGAAACATCCCAACATGACATAGTATCACAAAATTACCTATACTTAAGTCATTATTTTGAGAAACATTGTCATTTAAATGACATACAAGATTATTTTTTTCATCACATTGGGGGGAAATGGCCTTCAATAACCACTAACAAAAAAGAGAAAAACAGAAATATCTTTTTTGTTAATGCGAGCGCCCTACTCGAGCAGAAGAGCCCCTCACTTCCATCAGTTGTAGACAGGACACGCGGTTTGTGGTTGTCAGAAGCTAAACTAAACCAGATAAACCGCTCTACAGGTATTTCGGGCTTTTCCCTCAATGAGGACTGACCACCAGAGTTTTTCACCAATTGTCGGGATGTGACACACGAGTACAGTGAGCGAGAGTCGCTCTTGTCAGTCAGTCAGTCGTGTTGGTGGTCATCTCATGCACACACCCACCAAACAGCAGCTCTGATTCAGATACATAAAGTCAGTTAGTTAGTGAGATAACCAGTTGCTGAAGCCGGCAATTCTGTAAGCTCACTGGTGCACACTGTTTCTCTGTTGTTTAATGTGCTGTTCAAGAACAAATGCTACTAAAAGTTCCCAAAGTATTTGTCCACAGACCATTTCCGTTTCTGATTGAATGGTGGCCGGTAGCAGTGATTGTGAAAGCCCACTCACCATGAGAAAAGAGCCCATGTCAAAGTTAGCGATAGGTTGCTCTAGTAACCTTTCTGCACTGTCTTAATCATTTTTTTTATCATATAAACAAACCATCTTGATATTATGCATTCCTACCTTAAAGTCTACAATCTTATTTTTTTATTCCATTAGTATAGGCGACTTTTAATAAGTTTTTGTATCTAGTTTTAAATATGCCTCTTATTGCCTTCTTACTGTATTCCCCTTATAATCTCACAGACCAACAAGTCTTATGAAACACTGTGAAGTCTTTTATCACGTTAAAAAGGGTTGTGGTAATTTAGAGCTTAGAGTTTGATTAATGTATCAGTCGATCAACAACAATTTAGATAATAGATTGTTTGTCATTTATCATTCAAGTGCCAATTATTTGCCAGTTACATCATCAAATGTTAAGATTTGCTGCTTTTCTCAGTTTTATATCTTTGTAAGTATAATACCTGACGAAAAAAAAAGATCCCACAGATCAATTGATAATGTTAACAATTGTCTAATAGAGCTGTAGTCCTACTCTCGACACGGGCATGCATTTCAATGACCTTTCCTGTTCAACTATGTGCAAACCACAAAGATAAAGTGCCGTCCTGATTTTAAAGAATAACTTAACACGCCCATTGAAACTGAACATGAACTTCTCACCATGCTGTAGTGATGTACAGGTGCACTCTAGAACCCCATGACATCATTGTCTGGTTTGGTTACAGGTGCAACACAGTACACTTCTGACCACATCCAAAGACACCCATCAGTGGTTTCCCCAGAGTTCAAACAGGGAGGAAACCTTCAACTGCAGAGGGCAGCAAAACGCTGCTTTTTCAGTCCGGTGTTAAATTACTCTTTAAAAGGTTGTGTGTGAATTTTGAGAAAGATTTGTAATGGCACACATTGAGAAAGAAGTAAGTAGGGGCTGTTTGGAGTATAGACAGGACTGCTGACTATCTAGGGTTTAATATTCTCTAATTGAGTATCTATGTAATATCATAATGCTGGTGGTTTGTGAAAGGCCCGTATCTCTCTCTCTCCCCCCGTCTTTCATTCACACACATTCAGTAACGATGGATGGATGGATAGAAGGAGGTATAACTAATACATATATATAAACAAAAGAACACCTGTACTAAAGACGTCAGACAGGCAAAACAAGCATATCATGCAACATAAAATCACTTGTTGTAAAGGAAATAAAGTTTAGACAATCCCAACCCCCGAACCCCCCACACTGGACCTTATTCTCCGTGTCCATCCCCTCAGGGTCTGGAGCCAGAGACGGGTTTGCCTCCTGCCCCCTCAGCTGAGACCATTAATGCCCGTAGTTGCTGCTTTGGCATCAGATGCACACACACACACAGAGACTGGCAGTTATGCTTCCTTCACAGCATTGAGTCGGTCGGTCAGTCGGTGTAATAACGGACACACAATAATCTGTTATTTCTCCCCATGAATCATAGAAAAATAAAATAAAGGAACGTGAGGAGTTCTGGGTGGAAGGAGAGAAGAAAGATGTCTCCAGAAATTTTTTTTCCCCTTTCCACATAAAAAAAAATAACCTATGTTCTCCTGTTTGGCAGCTGCACTTCCTGTCCTTACATGATGCTTAAAAAGTTCCAAAGATGTTGCTCCTCTCCAAATAAAGGGGCGGAGTCAGTCCACCTGAAGCAGCATTGGTTGTGAGTGAACTCAAATGTCCTGATGCAGTGTCGCCACTACAGTCCGCTGACGATTGAACTACAGTGACGTTGCTGAAGTGAGCAGAAAGAAACAGACTAGGGCCGCTTTTCCCTGTCCCCATATAGCAAGAGTCTGCTGATGCATTATGGGTAGTGCATTTAGATGTGACTGATGAATTTTGTCTGGGAAAATCTTGCAAAACATACCCTTCAGTCAGCTTTTATATACTGGGTAACTTTACCCTACTCCGTAAAGTTCCCTGCATGGGTTCATCCCTGTCCTGGATCCTGGTCAAACCCTGGAAGATGCATTCTGGTTAATGTAGTTGAATACGGACGGTCAGCTTGCTACAGTGGTAAAGGCAGAGGCTGACTCTCGGGGGGGAGCCCTAGAACGGGCTGACAAGGAGAAGATGCTTGAAATCAACCTGAGGAGAGGAGAGGAGAGGAAGAGAAAAAACAGAAAATAAGTTGATGTACAAACAGCAGGAAGAGTGGTTTGAGAAAAGAGGAGAGGAAGTGAAGGAGAGTAGAAATGAGGAAAACCCTTTAAAAAACAAGTATAAAGCATAATGTAATTAAGCGCTGCCTTGAAATAAGAGATCGAAATAACAGAGCTGAATGAGAGATGTACAGGCATATTTGCAGGGTTATAATCTGTGTGTGTGTGTGTGTGTGTGTGTGTGTGTGCGTGTGTGTGTTAGCCTTATAATCACATGTTGGCTGGCTATCTGAAGGGTTGTCTGAATGTTGTTTATAGCAGCACTTTGAACCATTCGGTTCTCACTAAGGCAGAGCTCCGCTATGCCATTCTCACTGGCTTAACTCCCATTCCAGGGCTTTTTGTGGTTCTCTTATAAATCTGAAAGAAGTGACACTTCATTAGGGTTTTAATTATCTTTGCCGCGGAGGCTGGTTGCCATACAGAGGTCTAAAACTATCTGCCAAACAAGCTAAACTAAGAACACAAACCGCCATGTGTGTGGCCATCGGTGAGAACTCAACATATTCACAACACGTGTGCAACAAGACAAATTAAATCTGACACAAAAGGCTTCAGAGAAGAAAAATTTGCTTAAAACTCTAACCAAAGAAAACAAGAAAACAGTAGATGATCAATAGATCAATATTTGCGTATATGCGTGTCTCACATTAGATTGGCATAGACTTCATCTTGACCATAGAGGTGAGTTCCTGTTTGGTCACATGATCCCGCCGCCTTTGTCTCACCCTGGAAATATAAAACAATAAGTAAACAACAACAGAAAAAACTAACAGAAAAACAAGCCCAAAAATGCCATGCTTTGAAAAAAAATAAAATTCTCAGAGACAGACCACACATCTGTGGCCTGCGGATGTGGTGTGTGTGTGTGTGTGTGTGTGTGTGTGTGTGTGTGTGTGTGTGTGTGTGTGTGTGTGTGTCTTACCACACGACAAAGATGAGGGAAAGGATGGTGGTGAGGATGACCACGGAGAACAAAACCAGCAGAATCACCAAACCCATATTACCTTCATCCTCAGGATGTACAGAATCTGAATGTGGAGAGAGAGGGAAGAAAAAAACAACAACATGGGGGGTCAACACAACAAGCATGGTGGAAGATACAGAGAGAGAGAGAGAGAGAGAGAGAGAGAGAGAGAGAGAGAGAGAGAGAGAGAGAGAGAGAGAGAGAGAGAGAGAGAGAGAGAGAGAGAGAGAGAGCTAAAGCAACAGAGAGGAGATCTGCCTCAAAGATGACGGGTACAGATGCACTATAGATTAAAGGGACAGATGTGTAAGTGTGGTGGAAGAAAAAAAAAAAAAGTTGAAAACCAGAAACAAAAAAAATAGCAGTCTGTGTGCGTTCTCAGATTTAATTACTCCCTGGTGAGAAGTTAATTTGAAATGTGCCATTACAGCTTTCACACAAACACACATTTATCATTGCGAGAGGGAGAAAACAACTCTCGTTCACACACACAAACAAGACAAAACGTTGTTCAATGTGAACTGTGATACAGAGCAAAAACAAATGAATGAAAAAAAATCACAGGCAAGCATTGGAAATAAAATGTTCAAAAGCACGAGATTTACGAGCATATGACAGTGGACACACGCACGCACACACACACGCACGCACGCACGCACGCACGCACACACACACACACAGAAGAAGACATCTGGTTCACAGCAGACCAGCTCAAATCAGACAGCATCAGTCAGGGCGACCTTCAGCCTCCACTCTGCTGACAGATATTGAGTCTACATATCTCCTTGTATATACTACTGTGCGGGTGGCACATTTACATATGCATAGTATTTTTGCGTGTCCTGCTTGTGTATATTTGAGATGCGCACGCCAGCAAGCAACTGCAGGATGCTACTTCCTGTTTTTATATTTTTACCCATGAACATGTGAGCTGATATGTACTTAACTTTTCACCCAGGTACAGAACAAAATACCCCGCAGGTACAATTTACTGCAGTTATATGTATTTTGGTGATGAAGCCAGACACGAGGTACTTGTACTGCTCTACCTAGAGTATAATAACTGAAGATAATTGCTGCATTATTGACTGATGCCGCTTCTTGTTGTGCCAATTAATGGTGTAAAAAACATACTCGTCCTGCTGTTTGAAACCCAGACTGATTGTAAAACAAGCAAGAATTCAAATTGTGATCCTACCTTTGATCAACTTGACAGTGTGAATAAATTTAAACCTCAAAATGAGATGATGGATGTTTTGGTATTTAATATAATAATACAAGTTTTGGTTGGGTGCATTTTATTTCTGGGAGGAACGGAGCGTGGACTTAAAGCAACAGTAGTAAAAGTATTAGTTGTGTTGGCGATGTAGCAGTGGATCTACTAAACAGAGCAGTGTAAGTTACATTAATAGTGCATGTACTTTGAGCAGCAGCAGTACTTGTAGCAGAAACAACTGGAGTGGAAGATGTAGCAGAATTCTGTTATTGTACTTCTGTTGAGCTACAACATAAACAAACATACAGTACTGATGTTGCGCCTGAATACAATCACTCATACATGTTCGAGTCCGACTCACGCCCCCCCCCCTTTTCAAGTCTTTGGCTGCGCTGTCAATTGAAGCAGAAAAAATAAAAAAAAATAACTTACTGTCTAACTTTGGGGTTGAGATTTCAGGTTGTGTGCTGAAGGGGAAAGGATAGTCCGGAAAGCTGTCCTCTGGAGATTCAGTTGTGGAGGGGACTGTAGTACAAACAAAACGTGCACACACACACACATTTTAGGGAAAAAAAGAAAAAAGAAAACGATGAATATGCAGAATATTTTATAGATTCATCTTTTTGTTTATTATATTATGTGATTAATCTTGTGGTGTATAAAACCTCAGAAAAAAAAGTAAAAAAAGAAATGTGTATCTCACACAGAGTGCAAGGTGACTTAATTGTTAATTCATTATTATTATTATATTGATTGCATGGTGTCATATCCCACTTTAGTCCACGTTTGTTGCTTTTAAATGTGCTCCGATAAACAAACTGACTTGGTCTTAAATCATAATTTTTAAAAACTTTCTCTCTGACCTTCCCAAGGCCTGACATGAAGCAGGGGACTCCATTCACTCCACTTGCTCTCAGGGTTCACCGCGTCACGGGCTCGAATCTGAACCTGGTGGAGGTGACCGGCCAGGGCGTCAAATATCATGACCGGACTCTCCTCGGAGAAAACCTGAATGATGGAGAAAGAGAGAGGACAGGGATCTGTTTTGGTCGCATCGTGGGTTTATATTAGATGACCACTTACTCATCTGATACAGGCAAGATTTGGATTAAAAATCTAAGGGAAACTGTTGTGGTTTTTCATATACTTATTGTTTTTTGTAATTCCTTTGCTGGGACTTAATTTGTTTGAGCGACTTCTTACCCCTTCATCATCCCAAAGAGTCATTTGGCATGAATATGTTGATTTAAATTAAGTAATTACAAGTTAAACTACTATATGCAGTAGCAAAGAAGCACACATAAATGAAAATCAACCTTTTTTTTTGTATTTCATGATGCTCATGAGGTATGAATTCAGGAATCATTTCGTCCTATGATTTCAGGCCCATATGTTGATATGTAGTTCTTCTTCCAGTAGCATGTTCTGTGATTGGCTCAATGTGGGAAACTACAGTTACATTTTCTTTAATACAACCTGTATACAGTGTATACAGAGTGCCGAGATGCCATGAAATTACACCTTCGGCCTGGCTTACTAACCTCTGACCAGTACATGGAGCCCATCGGCCTGTAGCTGATCTGGAACATGAGGGGGAAAGCATCGTGCAGCGGCCAGGAGGCTGGGAAGTTCCATGAGACGTTCAGCCTCTTTGGATAGCCCTCTAGGGCCTTCACCAGCAGAGACTCTGGAGGCTCTGGTTTCACTGCAAACAAAGACAGATAGAAAGGAAAATAAAAACAAGAAAGAGAGATTTAAGTGTTTCCTCTATGGTTGGCACACTATTGAGAAGACAACAAGGGCAGATTAAACCAAAAAGTCTGAGCACCAAAACGTATCTGATGAGTGATCTACCCTTGCAGCTTTTGGGGATATAAAATCAATCCAACTTTGATTAAAAATGCCATTACTACTCTTTCTCTACATATATGACCACCAATGATCACTTTTGCCAGAACTATCCAAAACTCAGGGAATCTTGTCCCTCTTTACTTGTGTTTTGCAGCATATTTGTCACACCACTGTGACTAAAAAGTATGTAGAGGTCGAGGAAAACGCCGTGAGCAATATCCAATGGGCACTCCAGCCGCTACCGAGATCGTTTCGAGGACGCTGTGAATGGCTCCGCTCGAGAGCGACCAGAACGTCGGGGCACACAAAGAGAGAAGCAGCAAAACAAGATAATTGAGGTCATTATGCGAGGACCAAAAAAAGGGCACGGTCTAATAAAAACATCTTCATGTGAAAATGATGGGAAAATAAAGCCCTCTTTTAGCTTCTTTGAGGACATGAACCCTGTTGTGTGTATCTCTGAGGCAAAACAAGAGGAGTAGATAATGGAGGTGTCTTTGAAGCATGGAGCTTGGACGCCCTGAAATTGAACAGTTGTAACAGCGTCTTTGAATGTGTGTTTTGTCACAACTGGTAGGGATAATAGAGGGGGGCAGAGTCAGCTGTGTTCCTAGCTAAGGACTATAGTAGATATTGAATAGTGCTAAAACTTATTTAAGTAGAGCTAGAACTGGGAGCACTAGACACAAGTAAAAAAAAATGTTGAAAATGATTAACCTTCTAAGAAATAAATGTCACTTAAGTGCTTTCTAGACACTAACATATTTTTTCCAACCACCCCTTTGCTGTGTGTCTGTGTGTGTTTTTATGTGATCTTACATAGCTTCTGTAAACTAAAGCTTTCAAACGTTGTCTCCGACCCGAGGGCGTTGGTCTCTGTGATCCTCAGGGTATGGACGGTCTGCCAGAAAGCAGGATGATCTACATCGCAGTGCTTGTGGACCACATCCAGGACACACGACCTCCACTCCTGACCAGACCCCCTTTAAAGAAACAAAAAAACAAAAGGTTTTGCGTTCTGTCGCTGGGAAAGACAACTTGAGTGTGTGCTGAAAACTTCAGAAATGTCAAGAAATAAGAGATCCTTGAGTTTCTTCAGCTTGACACTTAGTTATTCTGAGAAACACTGCTGTGCTGTGTTATGGTGAAAAGTTTCCACTGAGTGCCACATGGGCAGAGTGAAGAGATGGAAGCAGAGACGCATAGACAGGGTTCACATGGGGATACCACTGACGCTATATGCACTTCATTCAGAATGAAACATCTGTGGAAACATGCACTATATTTAGTCTCTTTATTGTTGCCCATTGTGAATGTGACTTCGGGCGTTGCTGTTTGGGTTGCAGTAACTCGCTCTTACCTGAAGGAGGCATTGTACTTGGCTGGCAGGAAGGTCTTTATCGATTCAGTCCAGGAGCAGCGAACATGCGTGTGATTGGGCACCTGACAGGAAACGCTCAGCTTCCCTGGGGGGTCTGGGAGACGGGAGTCAGACAGTTTATTATCAGGAGAGAGAGGGAGTACATTTTTGTTTTTTTAAGGACCCTATTAAATATAATATTTTAAATATTTCTCTGTCTTGTCCTCAAGGTTTTAAATGAACAGCTCTGTGCTCTGGTGTCCCTATCGTGAACCAAAAATATTTCAGGAGAGGCTTGGCCAGTTCCATGGAAAAACTCCCTGTCCTTTTAAAAAGGAAGCCCACTTAAGGGAGCCGCTTCCTGTTCGAGACAGTTACAGGAAGCGGAGGGCTTTTGTCTATGTGACGGCTGATAAGACCGGTTTCCTCTGAGGACCAGAAGCTCTCTACTGATCATCACAGTTGTAATGAGATTTCTTGATGGAGCCAGAGAGCCGGCATAGATCAAATGTTGAGAGAAGGAACTCATTCATTAAGAAAATGTGGAGAGGGAGAAATATAATTAGAGAGATGAGAGAGACACAAAGGGGAAAATGTGTTGGTGCAAACCCAAGAGAGAGATGACAATGTGTGAGGAGGAGAAACATTTTGGTATGCTTTTATGCTAAATTATCCAAAGACTGAACTCAACTGTGAGGAACTGGGATGCTGTCTTAAACACAGGGGACATAGGCAATGTTTTTTTTTTTTTAAGGCTGCAGTCCCATAGCGAGAGAGTAAAAGTATGGCAGAGCTGTTAAAAGTGTAATAACTCCCAAATGAGGCGCTGTGAGCTAGGACAAGTCAGAACAGGACTACACTTACGGCCCAGCCTGAGACTGATGGAGTGGAGGAGGAACCCCCGGGCGTCGTAGCAGCTGTAGTTGCCCTGCGCCGAGTGGTTGACCTGCAGCAGGACTAAGGTTCCATCGGAGGTCACATTGTGCCGTGGCAGCACTGAGCTGTGGTTGAGATGCCACACCACAGGTAACCTGGTCGGGAACACATTAGAGTTTAGTTATTATGCAACGACAAGAACGGAACTCTTTAAAGCATTCTCATTCCCAAAGAAGAGACCCTCAGGTGATTTTCATTGGGTCGCAAAATACATTTGCATAATTTATTCCATATTCTTTAATTTGAAATGTATATCTGCAGTACGCCTTTGAGCCACATGAGGGAGCCTGAATGCTTGATTTGTTCTAATAATTGTAGCCTACCTCTGACTTTAAATCTATTATGAAAGGCTAGCTTACATTCTGTTTGTTTTATTGATGAGAGGAAAAATACATCTCTCATTCAAAAAAGTATTTAACATGTGTATATGTTTCTAATAACTCATGCATAAAAAAAGAGTGATTTATCTTATTGATTTATCAAAAATCTCTTTAAAATGACTGGTTTACCTATTCATGATAATGTTTGCATAAATTAAGTAGTAAGATCATTCACGCACAAACTCACTCTTATTAAAAAATGGCCTATTATATTATTTAAACAAAAACGGCTGGTCTATTCCATGTATTTCTAGCCGTTTATCTTGAAATACTGCAAAAATAAATAAAAATAAAGGTCTATGGCAACTGCGAATAAGAACTATCAGGCTTTCGCTACTCAATAACTGTAAGGATCAATTAACTACTAGGTTTGTGTTTTTATGTGATTTTCTGACAATACAATGCAATTTACCTTATATCATCTTATTAGTGTTGTTTGCTGACTTATCTTTGAAAAGATGGAATACATTGTCTCTCGCTCAAAACAGATAACTTAGCCTTTTTGCACTGGTTAACCCTTTCTATCATGATAAGATATCTTGAAAACAAAATGTTGACTGCCAGACCACCATCAAAACTAGTTTATATTTTAATTTGTTGAGCATATGAATACAGTTAGATGGCTGATGACTGCATCCTATTGGTATCTATTGATATCACTAGAACTTTTATGATGAATTTGTTCCTGTACGACTACTGAATGTATTAATAAAAACAATTAACTGCTGTTTTGGTATTTTAAACGCCCATATGACATCTATTTGTCATTAGAAGACATAACTTCAATGTACACAGGAAAAAGTTTTCTTTCCTCACCTGATTTGTGACTTCTCGCAAGCCAGTGTCACATTTGACTGCATGTGCCCGTACTGCACGCCTGACACTGCAAACACAGGACATCACATAAAACATCAAAGCGGTAGGTACACACTGCAAATACTGTGCAGAAATACCATGTGTCCGCATTGTCTGTATCAATGTGATTTAAGCGGCACCATTTACAGTCCAGTCAACAGTATCACAATAACATGACCGTACAAGGTTCTGGATCCTGCAGACGCTGGGCCGGGGAGACTTTGGCACACCGTATAAAGCGGCTCAAGGGTTTTATTTTTCTGGACCTTTATTATTATCACAATTCAAATAGTATCACTCTGTCAGCAAATCCACTTTAATACCACTATAATAACAGACAGAGAAGCAGTTCAGCATACAGATGTAGGGCCCTATTTAAACGGTCCACAGTGCATGGTCTATCCATGGCGCAAGTGCATTTAGGGTGTATACAACTCCAGGCTACTCTGGTTAAATGGCTTATATTCTGGGCCCAAAGTGAGGTGAAAGGGTCTAAAGTGGTCTCTTCATTAATGGGTAAGTTTGGGGCATTATATGAATTAAAGTGTGTCATCCCTCATTCCCTTTAAAAGCCAAGTGGGCCCTGCACCTGGAGTGTTGCTATTTGAAAGTCGGGTTCGGTCAATCAGAGCAGCGAGCGGGTTTTCTGCTTAGGGAACGTATCTGCGCCAAGTGAAAGTGTATGAGCAGACCATAAACTGGAGCAGCTGAGCCTCTGCCTCTGCCATTTCCCCAATCCTCTGTCCAATCAACGCCTCCATTTGACTGCATATGGACCAATGCACTGATAGCCTATTTAGCTGAGAAGGAAGTTCTGCTGTACGTCCCTGCGTGTACGTCCCTGCGTGTACGTCCCTGCGTGTACGTCCCTGCGTGTACGTGCCTTTGTGTACGTGCCTGTGGGTACGTCCCTGTGGGTACGTCCCTGTGGGTACGTCCCTGTGGGTACGTGCCTGTGGGTACGTCCCTGTGGGTACGTCCCTGTGGGTACGTCCCTGTGTTTATGTCCCTATGTGTATGTCCCTGCGTGTTGGGAACCTGCCTATGTTGACATATCTTGTTATCTGATTATGAGCCCTTTAAATGGCCGAAAAATACCGCGCCATTGACTTTAGACCAGGTTGTTGTTGACTCGTGGCACAATCTCATTCTGGTGCTCAAGATAGCACTGTGCTAACAATGCACCTGACCACGCCTCCATTTAAGGCCAACGAGCCCATGGATGCACAGAGTGGCACCGTGGCGTGTCGGTGTGAAAGTAGCAAAGGCAGTTGTGCTGCTTTGCGCAGGGTGTAAGATAGGGCAATTAGACTTAACTCTCAAACTCGAATAAAAAAACAAAAACATTTTTAACATGAACATTGAAAAAATGTTGCCTTTGAGATGTGAAAGATACAGGTGCTCCCACTGAGAAACAAAGCCCAAAATATGTTGATTTGAACAGATTTGAGCCGCTTTCTGCACATTGTCTCAATTTGTTTGTTCATAAGACTCGCTGACTAAAGAAGATAAATAAATAAAAAACAATGCTTCCAGCCTTAACTTCACAAAGACCCAAAATAAGGAAATGACAAACAGAGGACTAAACAAGATACAGCGACACAGAGTATCTTGTTCAATCCAATCAACAGTGATCCAAAATATCATTATACAGGCAGAAGCGTGATACATTTCACAACCACATCTGGAGAAACTTTTGAAATGCATCATCTTCGTGATGTGGATTTAGAAAAAAGGTTGTTATTTTGAAAGTTTTCACTCTTTTTTGGTATCTATCCATGCAAATTGCTTTAGTTTTGTGTGTTGCGGTTTTGAGATATCCATCTCTAAGATGTCTGTCTCTGCCCTTATACAACAGCGGTGAATGGAATTTGCTCATATCATTAAAAAAAATTACATTTGAGTGACATTTGTAATACTCAACAGGAACGACCCAAAAGAGCGAGGTCACTGAAGGTTTGGTGAGTAATCATCAAACCTTCAGTGACCTCGCTTCTTTGCAATTTTGTTTGAAACCGTAAGAAAAGGCTGACAATCTAAGTTCAGTCAGTTTGATATGGGGAGCGCTTCATTGAATAAAATAAGCATTTGTATCATAACAGATGAGTTTAGCATGTGCTAAACTTGCCGTCACGCAAAATTGGAAGGTAGAGTAGATTGGAAGCAATACTAAGTGCAGTGTATAGTTGAGCAAATATTTTGGGGTGATTGCAGTAATTGGCCGAGCTGATGCTCTATTTCAGTATGTGTGTGCATGTTTAGTAGGCTCCATAAAATGAAAAGCTGGCATTTACAGATGATCACTTTGACTGCCAGTCTGCCACGCACGCACCTTCATTAATTCTCAACCTCAATCACTCAGGCATGCACACTCCCTGCTGCTACTCCAACCTTAGTAACAAACAATTTGTCCCAAGTTTTTTTTTTCCTTCATTTTTGATACAACCCCCTCTTTGTTTCACAAATTTGAGCGGCATTAAAATGGTATCGCAAAGGATTACAAGCAAAAACATTAAGTTGGATTTTGAAAATGTGACTTTGTTGTTTGCATCAGTAAGAGGACCAGGCAGGTGAAGCTTTATGGGGATGTTAGTATTCAATTTACTCTATAGGTATAGATTGATGTTACTTTTCATGTGCCCTTCAAGGACCGACTATCCTAAATTCAATTTAACAAAAACTCAAGTTACTGAGGGCCTTTTTTAAAACTTGGTTTTCACTCACAGCGAGAGATCGCTTTTCTGGCCTTCATGCTGTTGTTTTAGTGTCTGTGGGAAAAGAGACAGCTGAGGGAAAAGAGCGCCAACGTGCTCCACAGTGAATTTGCGGCTACAGTCATGTTTCTGAGTGGAGGGGACGAGCAGAGAGGAGGACAATAAATTCTACTGAGTTTCTTTTTTTTTATAAGCAAATGGAGGCTTTTTCATTCTGCTGCGGTGTGTATGGGAAACAATTTGTCATATACAACACAAGGCATGTTTAATAAATCTGAGTTACCAAGACAGCGGTTACTTATGGACCACTGTGAACAAAGCTGTGGGACATTAGAAAAAGTAAAGATACATGCAGATATCAAAGCTTGAAAGGACATTAATTATGTTCTACGTTTGGTTCCACTATTGTTTACAACCATGATACCGTATCAATCATCAAGTTAAAAGCTGAGATCAGGGAAATAGTGCAATAGGACAGAGAAAATGAGCAGACAGATTATTCAAATGACTCACTGGGAGGTTAAACCAAGAATGAGTACACAGGAAAAATTATGGAGAAAATCTTATTAAGATTGTTGTGATCAAAATTGATATTGCAATTACTATTTTTTTTTCTATAAATGATCCCACAGGTGTGTTATTGTGGTTGATATAGTATATAGGTATAAAGGACATGAATGTGCTAAGCCTATCGTTTCAGAATTTTCTTTTTAGCTTTAACTTCTAGTTTAAAACTTCCTTGACATACATTTAACATTGGAGGTATCCTTAACATAACTCAGTAAGATTCAGATATAATCATGACATTCAAAAGTGATGCATCAACTGATAACAGCTGAGCGGCCCAGTTATGACAAAATGACAAACTGTTGGTCATGTCTGACAATGTTCTGATATCAAACTGACTGCCTGTAATGTCTGACTGTTGACTGCTCTGCACTGTAACTGTTTGAGCTAACGTTAGCTTTGCCAAAATGAGAGGACTTCTTCATAGGCCTGAATTCTGGAGTCCAAATGTGGGCGCCTTGATGGTGACAAACTTAAAGCGTGATGTCATCTGCCTAAAAGTTTACCTACGGAGATTCCATTAAACTTTCAGCTGTCTGTTCACACTCCACAACTGTCGAGTTACTAGCTGCCTACCTGTCTGAAACTGATTTGAACTGCTCCCCTAGATCATTAAACCCTGTGCACAAAAATACTTTTTAATCATCAGCAAAAAGACAGAGCCCACTCATCTCAAAGTAACAAGAGAAAAGGCCAAGAATTTGGGAGTTGGTTGTTTCGCCAACTCACGAAATTACTAAAGTTTACCAGAAACAGTGGTCATCTTAGCCTGTGATACCAGATGCTGGCAAAACTGTAGTTTGTTAAGATGAAACTGTTCAACTCAAATTTTGGCTCTTGGGTTTTGATAACTGCACTTTCAAACCTGCAATTTCGATATAAAAATGAGAAATTAAATAGACCTTAACTGTGTCTACACAACCAGGCAAGTAAAGTCGGTCAAAGTTCCTAAAAGCTGAAAAAGTTCCTAAAAGCTGAAAAAGAATCTCCCTTTGTCTTTTTTTTCATTAACTTTTCGTTGATCTAAAACTTTTTATTCAATGCCTCTCTCGTCAGTTTTAACCAGATTTCTTTTTCCTTTAACCACTAAAAATACACACACACACACACACACACACACACACACACACACACACCCTCTGTTTCTGTGAGTGTATTACCTGGGGCCTTGGTGCGGTGCAAAGAGTTGGCTGGTCTGAATGTGTGTATTCATGTTTTATTGGCAGTGAAGTACATTATTCCCCAAACCCGCAGCGTTCCACTCATATCTGATTCTGCCTCTGGCAAGGGGGCCCAGGCACATGCGCATGTATGCACACTCACATATATGCATAAAGCCACACACACACACACACACACACACACACACACACACACACACACACACACACACACACACACACACACACACACACACACACACACACACACACACACACACACACACACACACACACGAAGGCTGCAAGTTTCTCCTGACATTGAAATCAAATGGCAGGGTGGACCCAGAAATTGCAAGCTGGGTGAAATTCTGTACTCTCCAAACAAAAAAAAAAAAAAAGGACTCTGGAGCTGCCGTAGGGTAAAATTAATGGGAGGGGAAAACTTTGACAGTTTCACCTGGAGGGCCAAGGGCGAGTGCTCTTATTGTTGGAGTGGTTCATTTGGCTGGCTTCAGAAAGAGATACAGTAATAGAGAGAGGTAGAGGGAGACCGAAACAAAGATGGAAGAGCAGTCTTTCAAAGAGAGAAGAGCCAATTTCCTAATGTCAGACAGATCCCTCAAGCGCTATGTGAGGCGGGGGAAAAAAACGCTTCAACAATAGATTTCTTGTTTGCAGAGAGCTAATCCAAAAAAAACATGAATTCCAATTGAGCTATAAAAGAAAAAATGAAGTTGCACAGTGCAAAATCGGACAGAGAGAGAACCATGAAAATGAACTCTGATGTGTTTTAACAACAAAAGGAAAGTTCTCTGATCAAGATTCTGCTTGGACTCTGCTTTGGATTTACTCCAACCTTTCTTCTGCAGTAGCTTTAGATCCCCTAAGTACTTTGAGTCGAGATAAGAGTGCCCAAAATAGTTCACAAAGGAATCCGTGCCTGATCCTAAGCAGAATGTGTGTTTGAACGTGGGTTCTTAAGTGTGTGTGTGTGTGTTTTAAATATGTCCTTGGGAATAATGTCTCTCTGCAAGGTGTGCATGAAGACGCGTGCTCGAGTTACCTTCATCAGTCCGAATCTGAGCTCGACCGGGGCGCAGCGACCAGGATAGAAACCAGATGACTGTCAGACACACAGGACTGGACAAAAGGCCTGGCATCTAGAAAGACAAAGAGGGAGAGAGAGAAAAGAGGAGGTATAAGAATGAGGAGTTATTTTCAAGCCTAAAAGGTTTGGCGGCACGCATTAACAACATCAGCAACAGCATCATCATCATTCTGAGTCCATTTTGTGCAAGTTAATTGGCACAAAAAGAAAAATGTTTGGGGAAAGCAGCCAGACATGTCCATTTTCTTTGGTCAATTTCCTGCAGCTGTAACGACATACCAGTGTTAAAATTGTTTGGTAATAACATGTTGCAGGCTGTGAATTCACACATCAGGCTGTTTCGGCCTTTTCCATTTTATTGCAAATTCTAGGTCGCAAACAGTCCAAAAATGCAAAGACAGTGGTTCAAGACGACTGGTCGCTTCTATCTCCCGCAAGTGGAATCTGTCAGCGCGAGTCTTTCTCAAAACTGAGAACACATTGTTCGTAAAAGAACAGAGGGAAATTGTGTTGGAAATGATTTTTTGTTTCCACTGGCTTTGAAAAGTTTTAGTTCCAGTAGTGCTGGAGAACAGATCCATGGAGCCGTTTTTCTACCGTAAAGTTTAGTTTTTATGTAATTTAAACAAGATGTGCACATTCCCTCTCTGTGTCTCTGTTTCTCTCTCTGTCTTTTTTTTTTTCTTCCTCATCTTACAAAATAATTATAGCAAAGTAAAGCATTACATTAGTGCTCAGTGGGCTGTTTGTTGCAGTGTTCTCGGAGGGCCTACAAATGAAATGTACTGTGAAGAATCTAAAAGACAACAAGTGTAACCGTCAAAACGCAATAAACCGACCTCCAAAAAGGAGTTGCAATCAATTATAAACTTATTTTGCAGATTCATGGACTACTGTATTGCATTTATACAATCCCTGTACAGAGAGAACTCATATTATTAAATACATATCATGAAACTATTTAATTTGGCTGCACAATATATACTTAAATGTAGATTTTTAAGACCTCCTGTTTCTAAAGGATGTAAAAACAAATGGCCCGTCTTTGTAAAATCATCAGATATGTGTCAATAGTGTTTTTATCAGTGAAAATTCAGTGAAAAACTGGCCTGGTTACAAATATTCAGCGGCGCATGACCAAGCACAGCATCAACTTGTGGAGCTTTCGCACATGATGCTCAGGCCCTGACACTGTTAGCACAGACCTAGAAACATCATGAAACAAAAACAAAATGTAATATAATTAATGTCTTCCTACTGAGTCCAGGACATGAAATTAAGAGTATTTTGTAGCAGAAAAAACCCCCATAGAATATACTTCTGTTGGATTGAATGGGAGGAATGTGATGAAGTATAAAAGACTACGTGGTGTGTCTGTTTGTGGGCTACTAAGCCCAAAGTCACACAAACAAACACATCTTATCTCCACTGCTGCTTCTCTTTATAGAGCCGCCTTTGAGACACATATCAACTCTTAATAGCCCCCACCCAGTCAGAGGGAGATTTAAGCCCGTAGAAATGGTTATGTCTTTAGGGAGAGGAACCTCCTGTTCAAATAGGATGTTGCTGAAGCTGGGGTCATGATAACACAATGGCTGATCTTTAGAAACACAAGCCACTCAAAAATATAAAAGAATAAACTGATTTTGTCAGGCTTTCTTCTTATTTAGGAGAGAAAGAGTTATTAATCATATGACAACAAGCTCCACATTCATCATTGTGCAACAACATATCAAATAGGTTGTACAAATAGTGTCAGATAATGTTAATATTTTTAAATAAGTTACAAATATTTTCAGCGCCTCCAGACTTCATAGAGAGATGTTGCGTTCTTTTTTTTTATCCATCCATCCATTTCCTTCCGCTTATCCGGGGCCGGGTCGCGGGGGCAGCAAGCTAAGGAGGGTCCTCCAGACGTCCTTCTCCCCAGCAACACTTTCCAGCTCCTCCTGGGGAACCCTGAGGCGTTCCCAGGCCAGACGAGATATATAATCTCTCCAGCGTGTTCTGGGTCTACCCCGGGGCCTCTTACCAGTTGGACGAGGGAGGCGTCCAGGAGGCATCCTGATCAGATGCCCGAGCCACCTCAGCTGGCCCCTTTCGACGCGAAGGAGCAGCGGCTCTACTCCGAGCTCCCTCCGGATGTCTGAGCTCCTCACCCTATCTCTAAGGCTGAGCCCAGCCACCCTACGAAGGAAGCTCATTTCGGCCGCTTGTATTCGCGATCTCATTCTTTCGGTCACTACCCAAAGCTCATGACCATAGGTGAGGGTTGGAACGTAGATGGACTGGTAAATCGAGAGCTTTGCCTTATGGCTCAGCTCCTTCTTCACCAAAGTGGTCCGGTACAACGCCTGCATCACTGCTGACGCTGCACCGAACCGCCTGTCCATCTCCCGCTCCATTTTACCCTCACTCGTGAATAAGATCCCGAGATACTTGAACTCCCTCACTTGGGGCAGTGACTCACTCCCAACCCAGAGGGTGCAATCCACCGTTTTCCGGAAGAGAACCATGGCCTCAGACTTGGAGGTACTGACTCTCATCCCGACCGCTTCACACTCGGCTGTGAACCACCCCAGTGCGTGCTGAAGGTCACGTTCTGAAGAAGCCAACAGAACCACATCATCTGCAAAAAGCAGGGATGCGATTCTGAGGTCCCCAAACCGGAAACTCTCCTCCCCCCGGCTGCGCCTTGAAATCCTGTCCATGAAAATCACAAACAGGATTGGTGACAATGGGCAGCCCTGGCGGAGGCCAACACGCACTGGGAACAAGCTCGACTTTGTGCCGAGTATCCGGACATAGCTCTCACTTTGGTCATACAAGGACCGAATGGCTCGTAGTAACGAACCAGGTACCCCATATTCCCGCAGTACCCCCACAGGACTCCCCGAGGGACACGGTCGAAGGCCTTCTCTAAGTCCACAAAACACATGTAGACTGGATGAGCAAACTCCCATGCACCCTCCAACAGACCTGCAAGGGTAAAGAGTTGGTCCGCTGTTCCACGTCCAGGACGGAATCCGCATTGCTCCTCCTGAATCCGAGGTTCAACAATCGGACGGAGCCTCCTTTCCAGCACCCTGGAGTAAACTTTCCCGGGGAGGCTGAGCAGTGTGATACCCCTATAATTGGAGCACACTCTCCGAACCACCACCCCGGTCTGCCACTCCACAGGCACTGTACCCGACTTCCACGCGACAGTGAAGAGACGTGTCAACCAAGACAGCCCAACAATGTCCAGAGCCTTTAGCATCTCCGGTCGAATCTCATCCACTCCTGGCGCTTTGCCGCTGAAGAGCTTTTTAACTACCTCAACGACCTCCGCCAGGCATATGGACTTCCCCTGAGTCTTCAGACTCTGCCTCTTCCACAGAGGACGTGTTGGTCGGGTTCAGGAGTTCCTCAAAGTGTTCTTTCCACCGCTCGACAATATCCCCAGTCCGGGTCTGCAGTTCTCCCCCTGCTGAGCACAGCCTGAGAAAAGCCCTGTTTCTCCTTTCTGAGTCGTCTCACGGTTTGCCAGAACTTCCTTGAGGCCATTCGAAAGTCCTTCTCCATGGCCTCGCCGGACTCCTCCCACACCCGGGTTTTTGCCTCAGCAACCGCCGCAGCTGCAGCCCTTCTGGCCAACCAGTACCTGCCTGCTGATTCAGGAGACCCCTCGGCCAACCAAGCCCGAAAGGCCTCCTTCTTCAGCTTGACGGCCTCCTTCACCACTGGTGTCCACCAGCGGGTTCTCGGATTGCCGCCACGACAGGCACCGATCGCCTTCCGACCACAACTCCTAGCAGCAGCTTCCACAATGGAGGATTTGAACATGGCCCACTCGGATTCCATGTCCCCAGCCTCCCCGGGATGCACGAGAAATTATTCCGGAGGTGGGAGTTGAAGACCTTGCGGACAGGATCATCAGCCAGACGTTCCCAGTTCACCCTCACTACACATTTGGGTTTACCGGGTCTGTCCGGCAGCCTCCCCCGCCACCTGATCCAACTCACCACCAGGTGGTGATCAGTTGACAGCTCTGCTCCTCTCTTCACCCGAGTGTCCAAGACATACGGCCGCAGGTCTGATGACAACTACAAAGTCGATCATAGACCTTTGGCCTAGGGTGTTCTGGTACCAAGTACACTTATGAACCTCCCTATGCTCAAACATGGTGTTTGTTATGGACAGTCCATGACTAGCACAGAAGTCCAACAACAAAGCACCACTCGGGTTCAGATCGGGCAGGCCGTTCCTCCCAATCACACCCCTCCAGGTTTCTCCATCGTTACCCACGTGAGCGTTGAAGTCTCCCAGAAGAACTATGGAGTCCCCAGTCGGCGCCCTTTCCAGAACACCACCCAAGGACTCCAAGAAGGCCGCGTACTCCGAACTGCCGTTTGGTGCATAGGCACAAACGACAGTCAGAGACTTTCCCCCTGCGATTCCCAGTCGCAGAGAGGCGACCCTCTCGTTCTCCGGGGAGAACTCCAGAACAGCGGCGCTCAGCCGGGTGTTTGTGAGTATCCCCACACCCGCCCGGCGCCTCTCACCCTGGGCAACTCCGGAAAAGGAAAAAGTCCAGCCCCTCTCCAGGAGTTTGGTTCCAGAACCGGTGCTATGCGTGGAGGTGAGCCCAACTATATCTAGTTGGTAGCGTTCCACCTCCCGCACCAGCTCCGGTTCCTTCCCTGCCAGAGAGGTGACATTCCACGTCCCTAGAGCTAGTCTGTGATGCCGGGGGTCAGCACGCCCAGTTTCCCGCCCCAGCCTGCCGCCCAGCTCACATTGCACCCGACCCCAATGCCTATCCCTGCGGGTGGTGGGCCCACAGGGTAGCGGCACGATGTAGCTTTTTCGGGCTGGGCCCCATGTGCCGAGGCCCAGCCACCAGACGCTCGCCGGCGAGCTCCCCTACCGGGTCTGGCTCCAGGAGGGTGCCCCGGTTTCCCTATTCCGGGCGAGGTGCCACAACCTTGCATTGTCGGATTCATTGGGGTTTTGTGAATCGCTCTTAGTCTGACCCCTCCCCCGAGACCACTTTGCCTTGGGAGACCCTACCAGGAGCTATTGCCCCTGACAACACAGCAACAGGAACTGGGAAGAGAACCATCAGCAGTAGTGGATGTGTGTAAACTTCTCAACAAACAAACAAATAAAAAAAGATTTTAGTCATGTTGATGTGAATTGAGCAGAAATGGTCAGAAGGTCTTGGTTCTGTGTTTTAGGACAGAAGTGAATGTTGCTGCTGTTGCCCTGACAACAGCAAC